>NC_091061.1:98238669-98539595 GCF_000393655.2 Nicotiana sylvestris
AGTACCAAAAGGAGGAGCAATACAAGAAGTTCTTGGAGATGCTGAAACAAATCCAGGTAAATATTCCATTGATTGATGCTTTGAAAGAGATGCCTGGGTATGCAAAAATGATGAAGGACTTGATGTCCCGAAAATTTGATTTCCAAGACTTGGCCACAGTTACTCTTACTCAGACCTGTAGTGCAGTGGTGACTAGACCAATTGCAGAAAAGCTCTCTGACCCAAGGAGCTTTACAATTCCATGCACTATTGGTAATTTTGCTTTTGCTAAGGCACTGTGTGATCTAGGGGCCAGCATAAATCTTATGCCCCTGGCGATTTATAAGAGGTTGGGTATTGGAAGAGCTAGACCCACCTCTATGTTGTTGCAGCTGGCTGACAGGACTGTAAAGCGACCCTCAGGTATCCTGAATGATGTGTTGATTCAGGTAGGGAAATTTGTGTTCCCTGCAGATTTTGTGATCTTAGACTGCAAAGTAGATGAAGAGATTCCCATAATTTTGGGAAGGCCGTTCTTGGCCACTAGGAGAGCTCTCATTGATTTTGAGACTGGGGAGCTCAAGATGAGATTGAATGATGAAGAGATAACATTCAATGTGCAGAAATCTATGAGGCGACTAAGTAAATTTGCCAATTTCTCTCTTATTGATGCCGTGGATGTAATCGTAGAGACTGATGATGAGATGTTAACTATTGAGGACCCTCTTGCTGCATGTCTGATGAATTTAGATGAGGTAAATGGAGAAGAATTGACAGAATGGGTGATGGTATTAGAAGGTAGAGGGTTCTGGGATAGAACTCTAGAATTTGAGCCCTTGCACTTGGAAAATAGAGAAACTCCTCCAGCCAAGCCATCTATCGAAGAACCACCAAAGCTGGAGTTGAAGATACTGCCCACGTATCTCAGGTATAAGTTTCTTGGACCTGACTCCACATTACTTGTTATTATCTCATCTAGTTTGTTAGATGTGCAGGCACAACAACTCTTACAGGTACTCAAGGAGTGTAAGACTGCCATTGGGTGGACCATGGCAGACATAAAGGGGATCAGCCCAGCCTACTATATGCACAAAATTCTCTTGGAAGAAGGCCACAAACCTTCTAGGGAACACCAAAGAAGGTTGAACCCCAACATGAAGGAAGTAGTGAAGAAAGAAGTGATAAAGTGGTTAGACGCGGGAATCAGTTTCCCAATATCTGACAGTAGCTGGTTTATCCCGGTTCAATGTGTACCTAAAAAGGGTGGCATGACGGTAGTTAAAAATAATAACAATGAACTGATCTCTACGAGAACCGCCACGGGCTGGAGAATTTGCATGGATTACAGAAAGTCAAATCTAGCCACCCGGAAAGACCACTTCCCACTTCCCTTCATTGATCACATGTTAGACAGATTGGCAGAGAGGTCGCATTTCTATTTTCTGGATGGGTACTTAGGGTACAATCAGATCTCCATTGCACCAGAGGACAGGGAGAAGACTTCCTTCACGTGCCCGTATGGCATTTATGCCTTTAGGAGGATGCTCTTTGGGCTATGCAATGCACCCGCCACATTCCAAAGGCGCATGATGCCATATTCATTGACATGGTAGATGACATAATGGAGGTGTTCATGGATGACTTCTCCGTGGTGGGGAACTCATTCGATGAGTGCCTGATAAATCTGACTCGTGTGCTGAAAAGGTGTATTGAGACTAACTTGGTTCTTAATTGGGAGAAATGCCATTTCATGGTACAAGAAGGCATAGTCTTGGGGCACTGAGTGTCAAGCAAAGGAATTGAGGTGGATCGTGCTAAAGTGGATGTGATAGCAAAGCTGGCCCCTCCAATTTCAGTCAAGACAATCAGGAGCTTCCTCGGGCATGCCGGTTTCTACCAGAGATTCATGAGAGACTTCTCAAAAATTGCCAACCCTCTCTATAAGTTGTTAGAAAAAGATCACCCTTTCTTGTTTTCTGATGATTGCAGGGTAGCATTCGAGGAGCTGAAAAAGAGGCTGGTCACAACACCTATCATTGTTGCCCCCGACTGGGAGCAACCATTCGAACTCATGTGTGATGCCAGTGACTACGTAGTGAGGGCAGTGCTGGGACAGTGGAAAGACAAGCTGATGCATCCAATCAACTATGGTAGTAGAACGCTGAGTGGAGCCCAGCTGAACTACACTATGACTGAGAAGGAGATGTTGGCTGTGGTGTTTGCTTTTGACAAGTTCAGATCATACCTAATTGGCTCTAAGGTAATTCTATACACTGATCATGCAACTCTCAGGTACTTGATTGAGAAGAAGGAGTTTAAGTCGCGCCTGATTCATTGGGTGCTGCTATTGCAAGAATTCGACCTCAAAATTCGTGATCGTAAGGGCATAGAAAATCAAGTCGCTGACCATCTATCACGACTTGAAGGAGTTGAAAACTCAGTCGAGGTTGAAGATATTCTAGAAACCTTTCCAGACGAGCAGCTACTCGCTACTAGTCTTGAGGAAGTTCCATGGTATGCAGATTATGCAAATTACCTGGCCAGTGGTATAATTCCTTATGACCTTTCATATGTACAAAAGAAAAAGTTTTATCGTGACTGCCGCATGTATTATTGGGATGAGCCCTATCTGTTTAGAATATGTGTTGACAATATGATCCGGAGGTGTGTCCCCGAGATAGAACAATCTTCTGTTTTGCAGGCTTGTCATGCATAGGCATATAAAGGACATTTTGGAGGAGTCAGGACAGCTGTGAAAGTGCTAGAGGCCAGATTCTTTTGGCTAACAGTGTTTAAAGATGCACACTAATGGGTGAAGGGCTGCAATGAATGTCAGCGGACCGGGAACATTTCCTGTCGCCATGAGATGCTCATGAACCCGATTCAAGAGGTGGAAGTGTTTGATGTCTGGGGGATTGACTTCATGGGTCCCTTCGTCAGCTCCTTTGGCAATAAGTACATACTTGTTGCTGTGGATTACGTGTCCAAATGAGTAGAAGCTGCAGCGTTGCCCACTAATGATGCTAGAGTGGTGGTGGGATTTTTGAAGAAGAATATATTCAGCTGCTTTGGGACACCAAGAACAATCATCAGTGACGGAGGCACACACTTCTGTAATAGCGCTTTCGAGAAGTTGCTCACAAAGTATGATGTACGCCACAAGGTGGCTACCCCATATCATCCCCAGACTAGTGGGCAGGTTGAAGTGTCCAACAGAGAGATCAAGAGAGTGCTAACCAATACTGTGAACGCCACAAGAACTGATTGGACGAAAAAGTTAGATGATGCACTCTAGGCATAGAGAACCGCTTTTAAAACACCAATTGTTATGTCGCCATATAAGTTGGTGTTTGGGAAGGCCTTCCACTTGCCAGTGGAACTTGAACATAAAGCTTACTGGGCACTGAAACAACTGAACCTTGACATTGAAGCTGCGGGCACAACAAGGATCACTGAATTGCATGATCTCAA
Source organism: Nicotiana sylvestris (assembly GCF_000393655.2). Lineage (NCBI taxonomy): Eukaryota > Viridiplantae > Streptophyta > Magnoliopsida > Solanales > Solanaceae > Nicotiana > Nicotiana sylvestris. The sequence continues at coordinate 98,242,120 of NC_091061.1, forward strand.
CGAGTTCAGACATCTTGCTTTTGAGAGCACAAAGTTGTACAAGGAAAGAATGAAGCGGTTGCACGACCAGAACATTGTTGAGCGACATTTCAAACCCGGGGACATGGTACTGCTCTATAATTCAAGATTACGGCTATTCCCGGGTAAGCTTAAGTCACGATGGTCTGGGCCATTTCGAGTGGTTGAAGTATTCCCTTCAGGAGATGTAGAGATCGCCTCAGAGAAAGACTCTCACACATTTAGAGTCAATGGTAAGCGATTGAAGTTATACATAGGCATGAAAAAACCAAAGGAAGTGTCAGAGGTCCACCTAACGGAACCTCAGAGGTCGAGCGAGCCTTAAATGCGCTTGTCAGCGTCGTGCCACGACATTAACTAAGGCGCTGGTTGGGAGGCAACCCAACGATAGTAGTAGTTGTTAATTGTGAGTTTTAGGAAGTGTTAACCAATGCAGGTGACAATAGACAGGTGATAAAGCCATCGGAAGTGGTAAGAACAGGTGAAAATTTTGAAAAAAATTAAAGACCAGGTTGCGCTATTTGGGCAAACATTCTGCACAGCCCGTGCTCGTGAACGCGCTATTGGACGCGCTACTAGCGTGATCGCGCTAGTGGCCACGCTAATGGGCAAACATTCTGCCTGGCCCGCGCTCATAAACGCGCTACTGGCCGCGCTCGTACTTCACCTACTGACAGTTCAAGTACCGAGCCACATACTCCACTACATCCTTCTTCATCCTCATTCACCAATAATGTTGCCTCAAATCTTGATACTTCTTAGCGGCATCTAGATAAAAGGAGTACCGCAAAATGTGGGCCTCCTCAAGGATCAACTCATGCAACACATCCACATTGGGAACACATATCCGGACCTGCATTCGTAACACCCCATCATCTCCAATAGAAACCTCCTTGGCATCGTCATGCTGTATCGTGTCCTTAAGGACAAGCAAATGGGGGTCGTCGTACTGATGCTCTCTGATACACCCATACAAAGAGGATCCAAAAACCATGCAGGCTAGAACCCCACTGGACTCCGAAACATCCATTCTCACAAACTGATTAGCCAATGCCTGAACATCCAATGCTAATGGTCTCTCACCAACTAGAATATATACAAGCTACCCATATTATCTTCCTTCCAACTCAAGGCATCGACCACTACATTGTGCTTCTCGGGATGATACCAAATAGTGATATCATAGTCTTTCAACAACTCTAACCATCACCGCTACCTCAAGTTTAGGTCCTTCTGTTTAAACAAGTGTTGTAGACTTTGATAATCTGTGAATACCTCGCAAGATACGTCATAGGGATAATGCCTCCAAATCTTCAATGCATGAACTATAACTGCCAACTCTAGATCATGAAGGGGCTAGTTCTTCTCATGGAGATTTAACTAGCACGAAGTATAAGCAATCACCCTAACCTCATGCATCAAGACACACCTAATACTAATCCGCGAAGAATCATAATAAACCGTATATGAACCCGATAGTCAAGGCAAAACTAGGACTAGAGCTGTGGTCAAGGTAGTCTTGAGCTTCTAAAATCTCTCTTCACAGTCATCGGACCACCTGAATGGAGCACCCTTCTATGTCAATCTGGTGAAAGGTGCAGCAATGGATGAGAAACACTCCATAAAATGGCAATAATACCGGGCCAAACCAAGAAAACTCTGGATCTCAGTAGCTGAAGACGGTCTGGGCCAACTCTGAGTTGCCTCAATCTTCTTCAAATCTACCTTAATCCCCTCACTCAACACCACATGACCCAAAAACACCACCGAATCAAGCCAAAATTCACACTTTGAGAATTTTGCATATAACTTCTTCTCCCTTAAGGTCTGGAGCATGATCCTCAAATATTGCTCATGATCTATTCGGTCGCGAGAATATACCAAGATGTTGTTAATAAATACAATGATGAAAGAATTAAGATATAGCTGGAATACACTGTTCATCATGTGCATAAATGTTGCTAGGGCATTGGCCAGCCCAAATAAAATCACTAGGAACTCGTAGTGATCATAACGAGTCCTGAAAGCAGTCTTCAGGATATCCGAGTCCCAAATCTTCAGCTGATGATACCCAAATCTCAAATCTATCTTTTAGAACACTCTAACACCTTGTAGTTGGTCAAATAAGTCATCAATGCGTGACAATCGATACTTTTTCTTGATTATAACTTTGTTCAACTGCCTATAATCAATGCACATTCGCATATATCCATCCTTCTTCTTCATGCACAAAACTAGAGCACCCCAAGGTGAGATACTCGAATGGATGAAACCCTTATCAAGCAACTCTTGAAGCTGCTATTTCAATTCCTTCAACTCCATAGGTGTCGTACGATATGATGGAATAGAAATGGGTTGGGTGCCCGACGCTAAGTCAATGCCAAAATCAATATTCATATCGGGAGGCATGTCTGGTAGGTTTGCTGGAAACATGATTAGGTAATTTCTCACTACCAAAACCGACTTGACGGTAAGAGTATTAGCACTGCCATCTCTCACAAAGGCTAAGTATGCATCACATCCCTTCTCACCCATTCACTGTGCCTTTAGAAAGGATACAACTCTACTAGTAATATAATCCGATGAACCCCTCTACTCCAATCGTGGTAACTCTGGCATAGCCAATGTCACGGTCTTGGCGTGATAGTCCAAAATAGCATGATAGGGCAAAAATCAGTCCATGCCCAATATCACATTAAAGTCTACCATATTGAGCATCAATAGATCAGCTTTGGTATCATGACCACTAATAGTAACTAAACACAACTGATAAACACAGTCTACAATAATAAAATCTCATAGAGGCATTGACACATATACGAGAGCACTCAAAGAATCACGTGATATATCCAAATACGAAGCAAAGTAAGATGACACATATGAGTAAGTGGAGCCCATATCAAATAAAACCGAGGCACCATCAGAATAATACTTGTGATGACAATATCTAAAGCAGCAACCTCCGTCCTACCCGAAAAAGAATAGAAACAAGCATGGCCTCCCCCTCTAGGGAGACTTCTACCTGTTTGACCTCCGCCCCTAGCTGGCGGTGCAGGTGGGGCAGCAACTGGAGTAGTAACCATAGTCAGTTAATCTTGTGGACCCTTTGGATTCTGTGGAGCCTAGGTAGCCTATGGAGGCGCGCCCCTCCTGAGTCTAGGGCACTCCCTCATCATATGCCTGGTATCACCAAACTCGAAACAAGTTCTCAGTGGGCGTGCTTGCTGAAACTAACTCTGTCCTGATTGACTGGACTAAGCGCTGAAGGCAGCCCGAGTGGGAGGTGCACTAGAATGTGGTTGTTCATAGTTGGCAACTTGAGACCTAGAAATAGCCTGAGCACTGCTAGTAGCTGGAAGTGCTGAATGAACTAGCTGACTCACATATCCCCTGCCATGTCGGGCTATAGTTGCAGCATGGCCACGACTAAATCCTCCAGTACCTCGAGGCGTCTTAGCCTCCCTTTCTTCTCTCTCTTCCCCGTGTACCCTCCAATCTTTACGCAATCTCTACCACCTACTGATACGGAGTATCTGTCTCCAACTCTCAAGCCATGCTGAATATAATACCATAGTTTATCCCCTCGATGAATTTGTAGACTCCCTTTCTAATTGTAAAAACCAAATAGGTGCATTACTGAATTTGATAGCATACTCTAACACTATCAAAGTTCCCTGATGCAACTGCTCAAATTCTATGTGCCATGCATCCTAAAGGGTCTAGGGAACAAACTCTCTAAAAAATATCTCTAAAAACTAAGCCCAAGTGAGCGGGGCTGCATCAGCTGACCTAGCCTCCTTGTAAGCCTGCCACCACTGATACGCTGCTCTTGACAACTGAAATATAGTAAAAGCAACCCTGATCACCTCCACAATACTATGGTGCAGAGAATATGGTGGCACTTCTTTAGAAAGCCTTGCGCATCCTCGGTAGTTATGCCACTGAAAGTAGGAGGATCATACTTTTTGAACCTCTCAAGTCTCCGCTGCTCCTTCTCAGATACCGATGTGCTGACCTTAGGCTAAACTGAAATAGCTGGTTGTGCTGGCATGATGCTCAAATCCTTATCAACGTGGACCCGCTGCTCTAGAGTACAAGCCGCGGAAGTCTGAGATCCTCCCCCAGCCTAAGATGTAGCCGGTACAAGGGGGATCAATCCCACCTAAGATAGAGTTCTAAACATGCTCAAGATTTGTGCTGGGGTCTCGTAAAGCCCAGGGCAACAACAGGCATCTCGGGTGCCTATCCCCCAACCGAAGCTACTAGCGGCTCCTTAGTTGCTGCTCGGGCAGGTGCTCTGGCGATAGCATGTGCCCTTTCTCAGCCTTTGCCCAAACCCCGACCTCACGTGGCTCTAGCAGGGAGCGTAGTTGTCTGATCATCAAATCCAGTAGTGCGTGTCCTCACCATATGTAAGAGAATAGAAAGACAAAAACTTAGATTTTGAAATCAAAAAGTTCACACGACAAGGAATCAAAGAAGTGGAATTTCTAGTTTCTTAGCCTCTCGAAGATAAGTATAGATGTCTCTGTTCTGATCCACAAGACTTTACTAAACTTACTTATGACGCGTAGAACCTATGAACCTAGAGCTCTGATACTAACTTGTCTCGACCCCAAAATCCCACATAAGGTAGTCGTGATGGCATTAGTATCTAAGACTAGGTAAGCCTAACATTTATGAATAACTTAACAAAGAAGGAACTATGATGATAAAATAAACCGAATAAGCTCATAATAACTCCATATCATAAACATCATTAATAAGATCCCAAAACTAGTGGAACTGAGTCATAAGCTCTACAAAACTAATCTAAGAATTCCCTAATACAACATTGTCTGGTAGATGATAAACAATAGTAAAAATGATGATTGAAGGTGACTTCAAGGCCTACTAACGTCGAGCAAGTATACCTTGAAGTCTTTGAAAAGATGACCTAATGATCGCTAGCATCTGACACGAGCAGATGTACCTGGATCTGCACAACAATGTGCAGAAGCGTAGTATGAGTACACCACAATGGTACCCAGTAAGTATCAAGCCTAACCTCGGTAGAGTAGTGACAAGGCCAGGTCAAGACACCTACTAGGATAAGAAAACTGAAAAAATATTGTATAGTCTAATAATGAAAAGGGGGACATAATGACAATAAAGAAATACAATAAGGTAAGATAATAATGAAAATTAAGGCGGTAAAGGCAACAAGAAGTGAACACATGATGAGACCAACAAGTAATCAAATATGAACAAATACAAGTAAAACAAAGAAGGAAACAATAACAACTGTTCAAACAACAAGCCTTTTTAATGTAGAATGTACAAGAAGAATCACAACCGAGGTACCATGCCTCATAACCTCATTTCACAATTCACAACCACAACCTTTGCTTATATTGTTGCGTGGGACTTACATTTAGATATTTTTGAAAATATTTTTCCCGAAATAACTACATGTACTTTACCCCCCCCCTTATGTCACCGCATGGCTTCAAGTAATTCCCTTACTAGCAACACGCACATAAATTCCCAACTTATATCGCCTCATGAATATTAAATCCTATCCTTACACCGCCTCATGCACATCAATATCACAACACAATACAACTTGCAGTATAAGTGCCCATATGCCACAACTTGCCAAAATCAACAATACCGAAGTTACCACAACATATATACCATAGCTCAACCAGAATGTGAAGAAGAATCTCAATCATAACAAAATGAGTGACAATTATTCAACAAGGAACGATATCTCAATAATCAGCAACGTCACCTCAATGTGATAATAACTTTCGTAACTTCAACTTCAATAACTTAAAATGAATGTATTTCCACAAAATGGAGACTTGTAATAACAATTACAAATAAGAATAACTCGACAATAAAGGAGGTAACATGACAATAAGAGATATAACTAAAGTAATTAAGACATATAAGAGCATATTTGACAATAAGGGATAGAGCATGTGATAACGGAAAACATGTACGAGCAATTTAACAATGAAAGATAATTAAATGCATGAAAGAGTTTAAGAGTCTAACCGGTCAAGATACAACATATAAGCCCACGTACACACTCGCCACCTCATGTGCACGTCTTTCACAAAATCTAAATAATATAAATCAAGCCAAGTCCTAAGGGGTAGTTCCCTCACGCATAATTAGGCAAGATACTTACCTCAAACAAGCTAAATCAATCCACTAATAAGCCTTCCCACGAAAATCCAAATCCGGACGGCTCAAATCTAGCCAAAATAACTTAATATCATAAATACAAGTCATAGGAAGCAATTCCTCTTAATAAAGTTGAAATCTTTAAAGAAAATCAAAAAGTCAACTTAAAAAGTCAACCCCGAGCTCTCACCTTAGAACCTGACCAAACTTACAAAATTCGAACACACATTCCGATACGAGTCTAACCATACCAAATTATCCAATTTCGACCTCAAATTGACCTTAAAATCCTCAATTTATGGTTTAGGAAAGTTTTTACAAAATCCTCCAATTTTTCCAACTCAAATCACTAATTAAATAATTAAAACAGTGATGGAATCGTGAATATTAAATAAATCCGAGTCAAAAACACTTACCCCAATCAAATCCTTGAAAATCGCCTCCAAAATCACCCAAAACCGAGCTCTCTAATTCAAAATGTGAAAAATGAAATAAAACCCTCGAATCAATCCTTTTATGCTTAATGATTTTCGCTTTTGCGGTCAATTGTCGCATCTATAGAAAATTAATCGCAGATGCGGCTTCCACTTAAGCCTAGAATTCCTGCTTCTGCGAACCTATACGCACTTCTGCGCGTCCGCTTCTGCGAAAAATGACTGCACCTACGGTCCTAAGAAAAACAACCAAAATCCACTTCTACGGTGCTGCACCTGCGGCCATACCATCACAGTTGCGATTGCACCAGAACTCAGCAGGCATCCAAAATCCTCCAAGTCCAAAATAAATCTAGATTTGATCCGACTCACATTTGGGGCCCTCGGGACCCCGTTCGAATATACCATCAAGTCCCAAAACATAAAACAGACCTTCTCGAGGCCTTAAATCACATCAAACAACATCAAATCTATGAATCACACCCCAATTCAAGTCTATTGAATCAATGAACATTCAACTTCTAAAAACTAATGCCAAATTATATCAAACTAACTCTGAATGAGCTGAAATTCTACACGCAAGTCCCAAATGACACAACAGACCTATATCAACTCCCGGAATTACAATACGATCCTGATATCAATAAAGTCAACCTTCGATCAAATATATCAACCTTCAAAACCTTTAACTTTTTAACTATCGCCAAAAAGTCTCAGCCCAACCTACGAACCTCCAAATCAATATACAAACATATGCCTAAGTGCAAAAACACCATACGAAGCTATCATAACCATCAAAACTCTATTACGGAGTTGTCTACACAAAAGTCAAACTTTGACAACTCTTTCAACTTAAGCTTCTAACCTTGGGACTAAGTGTCCCAATTCACTTCGAAACCTCCCCGAAATCAATCTAACCACCCCTACAAGCCACATAACTATAATTGAACATAGAGAAGGCAATATATAGGGGAACAAGGCTAAAATACTCAAAACTACCAGTCAGGTCATTACAATGAGTTATTGATTTGGCGAGTGGTTATGATTTTCTACACATCTCTTTCATCATTGTAGTATTGCGAGAGTTGTAACATGCCTTATATATGCTATGGGGTATATTATAGGTATCGGATTCATGCATTTGCAGTGGTTGGAAAAAGTTACTATGGGCAAATGAGTTATGTGGTGCATAGTGTGATTACAACATGGGTGTATGATCATGCTTGGGTATGACTTGTTGAGATTGATACATTGTACGAATGCTGGAATTAGACCTTGTAGAGAATTTCGGGTGTTGGAATTTGGTTATAAGGTTTGCAGGCTAAGACAGTAGGAAGGATGTTCAGTTTGGGTTGAGCTAATATGCTCATATACATGGTGGTGGCACGGATAGGTACACGAGGTGTTAAACTATGGTTTTGGGCAATACTAGAACGGTTCTTGGCACGTTCAAGGACGAACATATGTTTAAGTGGGGGAGAATATAATGACCCGACCGGTAATTTTAAGCTCTAACATATGTTCGGTGGTTTGAGAACTTGAGTATCCTCACTTTATGTATCATGACTTGTGTGTACGGTTGGTTTCGGTTTTCGAGGAGTTTAGAGTTGATTTGAAAGAATAATCCTCAATTTCGAATGTTTAAGTTGGAAGAGTTGATCAAGGTTTGAATTTTGAGTAATGACCTCGGAATTGAAATTTAAAGGTTCCTACAGATTCTTAAGGTGATTTCAAACTTGTTTGAATCGAGTTTTGGTGGACCGAGAGCATTTCAACGCTTATTATGGAAAGTTGGCATTTTAAAGGTTTTAGAATTACTTAAGTTTGATATGAAGTGGAATTTAGTGTTATCGGTCCGTTTGGGATTCCTATTTTTGGAATAGTTTCGTATTGTATGTGACTTGTACGTAAAAATTAGCGTCATTCCGAAATGCTTAAGTGTGATTCAGACGCATTCGACAAAGTTTGAATGTTTGAAAGCTAAGAGAAGTTTTTGATCGTCGATTCATGATTTTGATGTTATTCATAGCGTTTCGAGTCTTTGGATAAGTTTGGATAAGATATTGGAACTTGTTGGTGTGATTGGATGGGGTCCCAAGGTCCTGGGTGTGTTTCGGGATTGTTTCAGACCAAGTTTGGGTGTTTTGTTAGTGCTGGTTTCTGGTGTCGTTCTTCGCGAAAATGAAGGGATACACACATTCGCGAAGAAACATTTTGGCTACTGGGGAATTTTTGCATCGCGAACGCGAAGAAGGATAATGAGTTGGGGGTCTGGCAGGCGTTAAGCCTTTGCAAATGCATCTCAGGGACCGCGAATGCGAAGAAGATTTATTTAGCAGCTGCATTTTTTGGCCTTCGTGATCACGAAGAGGAAAGACTTGGGGACACTTGATTTTATAGGGGACTTAGCTCATTTTCTCCCATTTTCACTTGGGTTGGCCGATTTTTGGAGCACTTTTATGGGATATTTTCACCATCTATTGCAGGGTAAGTTATTCCCACTTGTTGTACATTAAATACATGGATAATATATGGGTTTAAACATGGATTTTTGTAGAAATTGTGGAATTTTGGAAGAAAACCTAGAAATGCTAATCTTTAGTTCTGACCACAAAATTGGACATGAAATTTGGAATAAATTATATATTTAAGTTCATGGTACTATGAGTAATATTTATCCTTGGAAATTTTCAGAATCCGGGCACGTTGGCCCAGGGGTTGATTTGTTTACTTTTCGAGCGGAATTGAGAATTGTTATAAATTATTAAATTACGAGTATTGAAGTATATTTTGATTGGTTTTCACGTTATTTGATTAGTTTCGGATCATTTGACATCGGTTTGAGGTGTTAGAGCGGCATTGGAGCCAGTTATCGGATTTCAGAGCGAAGTATGTCTCATGTATAACTTTGTGAGGGGAAAACTACTCCATAGGATATATTTGTTAAGTACTACTTGTTATGGGAGGATACGTACGCACGATGTGACGAGAGTCCGTACGTAGCTAGAATCATGTTTATGTCTGGGTAGACTTAGGACTTTACCATGCAATAGTTGTATTACTTGAATTTAACTTGTTAGTTTCATTACCTAAAACTTATAATTGAAATTTGATAGAGATCATGTTAGATCGAACCTCAATACCTTGAGTTGTTGGGCGGGATAATTGATTGTTGGTAAATGTCGTCCTTACTTTATGTCCTTGTCCTTGTGTTGCAAATATGTGACCCATAATTCAATAAGTTTTCTCTTTTCCTTTGGATCGAGCTGAACGCCTCGGTAGTGCTATGAAATACCAATATGAGATACATCCACGGATCGGGCCATATGACCTCGACAATGTATGTATACGACTTTATGGATCGTATCGTACGATCTTGACATAACTCGTGCGTAATATAGCGGAGTCCAAATATTCATAAGATTTCCTTTTTGATTGAGACCTGACATTTGCATGATATTCCTTAGTTGAGATAGCGCTTGATATTCTTTGTTAGTTTGAGATAACACTTGATATTTCTTATTTGTTGAGATAGCATCTAATAATTGAGAAATTCACATGGACATTATGTTGGAGGATTATGATAGTTATAGTTCTACCTCATTACTACCATTGTGTTTCATATTTATTTATAATTTATTGTATTGATTTATTGGACCACTAGTAAGTATCGATTTCGACCCCTCGTTACTCTTCTCTAGGGTTAGGCTAGGTACATGTTGATTTACATACTCATGCTACAATTTTGCACTAATTGTGCAGGTATATTTGGTGGTCATTTGGGTGCATGAGCGCATCTGTTGAGGGGACTTTACGGTGAGCTACCTTCCATGTTACGATATGTAGCACATAGAGTCTCCATAATGCTCATTTATGTTGTTTTGTCTATTTTTACATTCCAAACAAATATTGTATTAGTATTGCACTTCCTAGTATATGCTCATGCACTTTTGACGCTGGGTTTTGGGAGGTTCTAGTAGATTTTATGGTTTTGCTTAATATTGTCACCTTTTCCTTTTCATGTTTAATTAATGTTTGGTATCACATGGTTTTCTCCGCATTGATTTTATTTATTTAATAAAATTCATGATTTCAAAAGTAATAAAATGAATAATTAAGTTGATAATTCACCTTTGACTAGCCTAACAACGACGTTGGACGCCACCATAACCTATAGTAGGAATTGGGTACATGGTAGGCTCACATTTGCGACTAATAGGTCGCATTTGCGAGGGGAGCAGACTTCGCAAATGCTAAGTCAATGTCGTATTTGCGACTTGAAATTAGGCTGCTAGGCACCGTAATTAGAAGTGCCTCTTTGCAATTGCAAGGGTTCGCAATTGCAAATCCAGGGTCGCAATTGCGATATCTACACCTGAATAAAAGGGCATGACAATCGGGATTTGATCTCATTTCTCTCTTTTTAGAACCCTGGACTTAGTAGGAGGCGATTTGGTGAGAGAATTTTCACCTACAATCATTGGGTAAGTGATTTTGATCAAATTTCAACTATATTACATGATTATATATGAGATTTAACCTCAAATTCATGAGAACCTAAGAGAAATTTTGGGGATTTTTGTGTATGTTTTGAAAAATAAAATTTTTGGATGTTAGAGTTGAATTGGACTCGGATTGGAAGCAAATTACATATATGAACTAGTGGGTTTGTGGGTAGCCGGGATCTACTGTTGGACCCGAGTTTTGATCGGACGGGCCAGGGGGTTGACTTTTGTTGACTTTGGGGGAATTGTGTAAAGATCATAGTTTTGTTTATCATAATTGGCTTGTCTTACATTGTTTAATGATATTAAGTCATTTTTTGGTTAGATTTGAGCCGTGCGAAGGTGAATTTTAAGGGAAAAGCTATTTTTAAATGTTGATTTGGCCTAGTTGAGGTAAGTATCTTGCCTAACTTTGTGTGGGGGAACTACCCCTTATGATTGGGTTCGATTGTACTATTCGAACTATGTGAAAGGCGTATAAATGAGGTGACAAGTGTGTACATGGGCTTCTATGTGAAAATTGAACGATTTAGACTCATCGTTTAATCATAAGCATTTAATTAAAGTTGTTATCATTTGTTCTATCTTTCATTGTCAAGTTCATTCTTACATGCTTTAATTGAATCTGTCATTACATGTTCTAGTTTCCATTGTCGAGGTTTCTCTTACATGCATTTATTAGTAGTTGTTGTTACATGCCATTCTTCCATTGTTGAGTTATTCCCATGCATTTAGACGTAGTTGCTATTTCATGTTATCTCTTTCATTATTAAGCTTATGTATGCAATTGAATTAGAAGTTGCCATTTCATGTGAATACCTTCATTCTAAGTTATTGAAGTTGTAGTTGTGAAAGCTATTAATACCTTGAGGTTGAAGTTGTTGATTATTGAGATATTTTTCTTGTTGAGTTGTTTATCATTCATTTTGTTTCTATTGAGATTCTTGTACACATTGTAGTTGAGCCGTAGGCTATGTGTTGTGGTAACATTGGTATTATTGATTTTGGCAATGTTGTGACATATGGGCACGTGTGGTGCGAGTTGAGCATTGTATTGTGATATTGATGCACATGCGGAGGTATAAGGATAGAGATTGATGCGCATGTGGTGAGATACGGTGGGATCTATGCACGTGCTGCTAGTAAGGGAGTTACTTGAAGCCACGCGGTGAGATAAGGGGGCTAAAGCACGTGCAACTATTTCGGGAAAAATGTTCTTAAAAGATAATACAAGGTTCATGCGGCGATGTAAGGAAGATTGTGATTGTAAATTGTGAGATATGAATATGAGGTATGGTGCCTCGGTTGTGATTCTTATTGTACATTCTATATTGAAAAAACTTATTGATTGAACATTTATTGTTATTCCCTTATTTGATTTACTTGTATTTTGACTATATTTGATTACTTGTTGTTCTTATCATATGCTCATTCTTTGTTATCCTTTATTGCTTTAAGTTTCGTTGTTAGCCTTATGTCATCGCACTATTTTGTTGTTATTTATCTCTTTATTTTTCATTATTAGATTATATTAATATTCTACACAGGTTTCTATGTCTAGCAGGTGTCTTGACTTGACCTCGTCACTACCCTACCGAGGTTAGACTTGACACTTACTGGATACCATTGTAGTATATTCATGCTATTTTTTTGCACATTTCTGTGCAGGTCCAGATACTTCAGCTCGTGCCGGATGCTAGTGAGTTGACTCGAATATCTCAGAGATTTCAAAGTATACCAGCTTGACGCTCGTAGGCTTCGGAGTTACCTTTTACTATTGTCTTTTCTACTGTTTATCTTCACATCAAACAGTATTGTATTTAGAGATTTCTAGTGTACTTCATAGAACTTATGACTCCATTTCACCGGTTTTGGGGATTTATGATGGTTATTCAATATTGATGTTATCATAAGATTTATCAGTCTGATTTAATATTCTTAGCTGTTATTTCTGTTAAATTCTCTTGTGTGTTAGGCTTACCTAGTCTTAGAGACTAGATGCCATCACGACTACCTCAGGTGGAATTATGGGGTCGTGACAGTGGATATACCCCAAAAGTAATCCCTCACAAAAATTGCAAGTGGAGGATGCTCCATGTACTCCTCATCAAGGTTGGATTTTGAGACGCCACTGAGTACTCTTCACTAAGCCAAGGGTGAGGATGCTTCATTTTCTTCCTTTCCAAAGCTACAAACATAGGGACTTTTATCTACGTTTTCTCCAAAATGGGGATAGAGAACACTTCATGTTCTTTCACCAAGCCGTGGTGATTGATCTAGCAGCATCTGAAAGAGTTTTGCATTGAAAGTCATATATATATATATATATAACATGTCTCTAAGTTTACTTTCCAATGATGCACACGGCTCGCGAGTCTAATATTCCTAGCCCAAGATATCATTTTCTTGGCCGAAATACCGCGAATCTGAAAGTTCACCGTAGTTAGGTCGATTTCTAGAATTTTCTGTTGGCATCCCAAAAGGAGTTCTTCTATGAAATTCACATATGTCTTGGGTCTCTAAGTTTACTTTTCAACGGCGCAGACAGATAGTGATTCTAACACTCCTAGCTCGAGATATGAACTTTTTAATGAGAGCGTGTGAAGCAGTAAGGCCAACACACCATACTTCTTAATCAAATTCAAAAAATTAATTTCGGCCAATCCCGAAAGAGTTTCGCTCTGAAATTTTGATATGTTCTAAAGATTCGAAGCACTATTTCAGTGTCACCTGAGAATGGAGTGTGTTGTGGTAGAGTCATTGCGTATTGATTTGCGGATACTTGGCTAGCACTATAGAAATAACATAGTTGGTATCCATGGATGTGCAAATTTGTTACTTGGTGGGGAAAGTTGCTGGAGTACCTCCCATGGGATGATTGTGTAGGTGTTACATGTCAGTTATTTAGGTGGGAGAGATTGAGCTCTGGTATGGAGATTCAGGTACTATTGCAGATCGGAGAGCTTATGCCTGAGAAGTGAACTATTACTTTAGTTGCGGGCTATGGAAGTTTGTTCAAGATTTGGATGTTTGACTTTAGTTGTGGATCATAAAAGGATATTTACCTATGTTGAGGTGATTAGAATCGATTTAAGGATCCTTTGATAGGCCTAATATGAATGTATATTCTACACCAGATTGGGTCTATTTATTCAACACAACATTTGTCTATGGATGAGTCTTCGAGCACGGTGGATATTATTCATGTCATCGTCTATTTCCTGTGTTACTTTTATGCTACTAGGCTGTGAGGTGACTTTATTATTCACCCACGTGTTGTGGTCCTATGTAGGTTGTGGTGTTATATAAGCGAGATGGCTCTTAAGATGCTTGTTTATTTATTGCACCTTAGTTGTTCTTGGCCTCTTTGTAGCGCATTATGCTACTTGTCTTCCCAAGGTTATGTTTTTGCACTTGGCGCTTTTGATGTTAATATACCTATGTTTAATGAATATGAGCATTTGGCTTGATGAGTATTTTCCATGTAGATCATTATGTGTGGATTGGGTGGCATACCACCACGGATATGATGTTCGGATCGGATTGCACGCCGCAACAGTACTATATATGAATCAAATTGCTTGTCGTAATGGTGAGATGTTGTGTACGACTCCTTATATTATTTTGTGTTTTATTTCCCCTATGAGGAATAGATTCATCATATTTCGTTCGGTAGTTATATTCGTCATGCGTGCTGGATAGTTCTGGTACTTGGTCTTTTATTCCTTATTGGTCATATTCGAGTTGTGGCTCATTGGCGTACGAATGACGTCTTATAATACTTTAGATGATGTTTTATGTGGCTTATCAACCGAGCAACTTGTACTTGGTAAGACGAGATTATTGGACCTGGAATCAGCGCAATCATATGTGTATAATATATGTTTCAAGAAGGAATATTACTAATAAGTTCAGAAGGCGGCAATGGTTTTGTCAAGCGGAGGAACTCCATGAAGTATTGGTTTAATGGATGATTATGAGTTTCTTCACATCTTTCATCATTGCAGTATTGCAAGGGTTGGCACGAGGATTTTATGTCTCTAGGGGTGTATTAGCGGCACTGGATTCAAAAATTTGCAGCTATTGTGGCCGGATGATATTACTACGGGCATCTGAATTATGCGATGCATCGTGTGTTTACGACTTGGGCGTAAATATATGTTTATAGCTTGTGGAGATTGATACACCCTATGTATGCAAGGAATTAGATCTTACAGAAAATCCTGGATGTTGGAATTTGGTTCTAAGGCTTGTGGGCTAAGGTAGCAGAAATGATCTTCAACTTGGGTCAAGCTAATATGATCATATGGATTGTGGTGGCACGGGTAGGTTCACGAGGAGTTATACAGTGATTTTGGAAACTTTGGAGCGGTTCTTGGCATGTTTGAGGACAAACGTATGTTTAAGTGAGGGAGAATATAACGACCCAATCAGTCATTTTGAGCTCTAATATGTCGTTCGACAGTTTGAGACCTTGAGTAGCTTCATTTTATGTATTATGACTCACACGTATAGTTGATTTTGATTTTCGAGCAGTTTAGAGTTAATTTGGAAGAATAATCCTCAATTCAAAAGTTTTAAATTGGAAGAGTTGACCAAAGTTTGAGTTTTGAGTAAACGACCTCAGAATCAGATTTGAAGATTCCCATAGGCCTGCAAGGCGATTTCGGACTTGGTAATATGTTTGGGTTGTTTATTGAATGGTCCGGGAGTGTTTCGGCGCTTAATATCGAAAGTTGCATTTTGAAGGTTTTTTAATTTGCTAAGTTTGACTTAGAGTGGAATTTGGTGTTATCGCACCCCGGATGGTGTTTTGGAACTAGGGATGCTTATTGGCGGTTATTTACTCTTAACGGTTTGGCTTATCGATTATCGTCTTTTAAATGTATTAATTTACTAGCCACCCAATAAGATATCAGGCAGATTGGTATCAGTTTAGCTATTATCGGGCAGTTTATTGGCCTAATTCAATCTATATTGCATGCATTAATTGTTTGCTGATAGCCTAGCATACAAATTCAGAATAGGAAATTACACATTGAGTCCAAACATACATGTCTGTTAACGCCTACATAAGAATGATGTAGTGTGTCATGTGTTGTAGAATGTAAAAAGCAGAACACATTGTATGCAATATTACATCCCAAAGCAGACTAGATATGAGTCCAGACATACATGTCTGTTAACGCCTACCATTAAATCCCAAAGCAGACTACATTTCATGAGTCCAGACATACATATGTCTGTTAATGCCTAGCATACAAATTCAGAATAGGAAATTCCAGTCTATATTCAAAGTGAATCCAGAATACAAATTTCAAAATGATTAACCCATAAGTGAGCAGACTACACAGAAATGTTTGGCCTGCAGCTAATGCCTAACAGTGCTTGAATTTCTGCAGCTTCAAAGTTCAAACAACAACTTAACCCATAAGTGAGTAGATCCCTATAAAAAAATATGCATACACCAAATTTCAGCATTAGGCAACGAAGTAGAGACTGATAAATACTACAGTCTTGAGGCAATAAGAAGAGTTGAAGACCACAAACCATTTTAGAATAGAAGGTGAACGTAAGAGTAACCCATTTTCACAGTATCATCAGCATACGTTAGCATCTGAATAGAAGTCGAAGCACAAGCCACGAACCAAAACCAAACAAAAGAAGGTTCCAGTTTGCAACAACTCCAGTTATGCCCACAACTTCTAACTTAAACTCTCAACCATGCATTTCACGCTATATCATTAACCATACAAACAACACCGAGCAAAAGACAGTTATGTATAGAAATAGGGATGGATTATAAGTAGTAAACAATTTACAGGAAACGTAGATGTGCGCTTTCCCCATAACATAATTCAAGACAATACTATTGTCAATATTGTGGGATAAAAGTTGTGGCACAGTACTGTTGTTCTTCTATTAAACATAGACGGCAGACATTAGTTTAAAAAACAAAAGCAAAGGTGAACCATAGACAACAGCTTAAACAATCTTGTTGACAAGATCTCCTAACAAATGTATGCTTCCCACTATTGGTTCAATTAACAGTAAACGTAAGGTGGGAGAATAAGCTAAGGTAAGTTAAGCCTGGGATATTCTGATGCATAGTACGTAAGAGAGTAAATACACACTTATATACAACAAATACTTGAAGTCTTGATGGGTTAAATTTGAATTCCTACTAGATATTTAACACTACACGTCAATTACGGAAGGGTCTTTTTCATTGCTGGCTAAATCTGAAGAAAAAAATTAAAATAGTGAGTTGTGCGATAAATATAAGCATATCAACAACACTTATATACAACAAATATAGTAACAATATTATTACCTTGTTCAAGCTGCTCGATTTTATCGAGATCTTCCTCAACACTAACAGGTTGTTTTGATTTTTCATTTCAAAGCCAATCTTGAAGACACACTAGAGCTTGCACCAATTTAGAAGTTAATGAACTCCTAAATGAATCAAGAAGAAGTCCTCCCGTACTAAACACATATTCGGATGCCACATTTGAAACTGGAACAGCTAATACATCACGAGCCATCTCCGTAAGAATAGGAAATCTAGCTGAGTTCAATTTCCACCAAAGAAGAACATCAAATTCTTTAGTGTCATCCTCAGTTTCTTCACCTAAATATTTATGTTTACCGCGAAAATGATAATAACAATTAGATTTGATTTTGTGGTTCTAAAAATACGTGATCTATTTTTATGCTAGTTGTTAGGCAATGGATGCTAAGTAAAAGACTGGAAAACAAGACAATAGCTTGAAGACGATGTGATAATCAAACCGAATGGCTAATAATTGGGGCCTCGAGCTTGCGCATTCGGGGCCTCGAGGTCGAGTCGGATTCCCTACCGAGGAAAGTCAATGGAGGATTAACAATTATGACAACCTTGATGGAAGCCTTTTATGACCAATAATGAGCAATAAATGAAGAACAACAAATAGAACACTATGAATATAAGCAATAAATGTAGGTAGTGAAATCAAGAGAATATGTCGAATTAGAGAGTAGAGAGAATGTTCTTGTGTATTCAATATTGTGTATCAGGTGTCTTACAAAATGACAAGGATCCCCTTTATATATGAGGGAGAATCCCAACATAGTACAAATGCATTTATTACAAAGATATGAGGTTGGTACAGCCATTTAATGCCATGATGCGGGCTTGGACTAGACTAATAAACTTTGTCAACTCTAGTCACGTGCCTTGGAAACCTCACATCGATCCACCGAAGCCACTGATTTGCACTGCCTCGAGGATGGTCATTGCTTACACTACCTTGAAGTTGATCACTGAGAACCCTCGAAGTCAATATTGATAACCCTCGAAGTTAATCACTAAGAACCCTCGAGGTGCCTTGATGATCGTAAAATCGAACTGCTGATTTTTGCCGTATACAATTTATCTAACTCCGTTCTAGTATCAATACCTCCACTCTCACTTTTATATTTATTTATATCTTGCATGATTGATTCTAAAAGTCCTAGATTTTGGGTGCTTGCTTGACTGCCAGAAAGTCCGGAAGTCGAAGTGTCCAATGAAGAACAATCTGAAGATGAAGCAAGCACAACACCTTTTGAGCTGAACTTTACATACTCACTAAATAATGAAGTCATGTACTTCGTCACTTCTGCTTGTATAGTTTCCCCTGGATTTATGCCAAACATCTTTACAATGCATAGCCAACTAATTCGAGCTTGTAACGTGAATCCAAAATACACGAGATAAAAATTATCTTGTTCATTTTCCTTGGATCACTCTAATACTTATAAAACTTTTATTTCATATTCTTTGCCATTTCACTTCAAACTGTATCTTCATTTGCTATCAATTGCTTCAAATAAACAGCAACTGCGCAAATTTCAAGAAAATGAATATTTGATGTAACATAACGTGATCCAGATATCTTCAAAGTAAGAAGATAGAAGATTTCAAGAAACTTTGTAATTCTTTTTACATTCTCCTAATCACTACTCAAAAATTCACCTGTAGGAATTCCAACATCAATATAAGAATACTCAAGATAATGTCTCAAGCCAATTTCACTAGAAGTATAATGTGAAAATGCACTTTCAAATTCAACAGCCCTGCACAACATCAAGTAGGTCGAATTCCGTCTAGTTGGAACATCTAAGCATAAAGTTTTTTTACAATTGAGTTGGTCATCATAAAAATATTTTTGAAACCTCTTCAGCCTCGCAGGAGACTGTTTACCGTGAAAATGGTAATAACAATCAGATTTGATTTTGTGGTTCAAAAAATACATGATCTATTTTTATACTAGTTGGTAGGCAATGGATGCTAAGTAAAAGACTGGGAAACAAGACAATAGCTTGAAGACAATGTGATAATCAAACCGAATGGCTAATAATCGGGGCTTCAAGCTTGCATATTCGGGGCCTCGAGGTCGAGTCGGATGCCCTACCAAGGATAGTTGATGGAGGATTAACAATTATGATAGCCTTTATGGAAGCCTTTTATGACCAATAATGAGCAATAAATGAAGAACAACAAATAGAACACTATGAATATAAGCAATAAATGTAGGTAGTGAAATCAAGAGAATATGTCGAATTGAGAGCAGAGAGAATGTTTTTGTGTATTTCAATATTGTATATCAGGTGTCTTACAAAATGACAAGGATCCCCTTTATATATGAGGGGGAATCCCAACATAGTACAAATGCATTTATTACAAAGATATGGGGCTGGTACAACCATGTAATGCCATGATGCGGGCTTGGACTAGCCTAATAAACTTTGTCAACTCTAGTCACGTGCCTTGGGAACCTCACATCGATCCACCGAAGCCACGGATTTGCATTGCCTCGAGGCCGGTCGTTTCTTACACTACCTCAAAGTTGATCACTAAGAACCCTCGAAGTCAATCACTGAGAACCCTCGAGGTGCCTTGATGATCGTAAAATCGAACCGCTAATTTTTACCATATACAGATAGTCCCCGTGTTTCTTAGATTAAAATGATAAGAAGCGATTATGACACCGATCTCCTCGAGCCTTTTGTGATGATGTCATGCTTATGACATAAGCTTTTGCGATAATTGAGACATCACGTCGATACGTCTTTTCTTGGAACATTTATTGTAGTGTCGGTTAACTTTCCCAAGGCGATAATATTGCCGCTGATCCATCTCCCAACAGGCGTTAATTGTGCCTGTCGATACATTTACCAAAGACATTGGTTGGTCCATCGATTGCGCTACCACCTTTTTTATAAATGGAAGCTTTCTGGAACCAAAGCTTCATTCAATCGTTCTCCAATAGCCCTTTTTTCATCTCTTCTCCCCTTCGCTCTTATCTAGTGCTATTTCTCATGTTTGAAGCCCGTGGCCTTAAGGTCACATGGCAGTGTCCCCATCAGTCACGCCATGGCCTTTTCCTAGAGCTTTCCCCTATTGAGTGGGATTGCACTAATTTGTTGTTGTTGTTTTTGTTGGCCCAAGGTAATGAGAGAGAAATCTCAAATTATCTCCGCATAAAAGGATATGCGGACTATGAACCTCTACTCATCTCTCTTAACTTCCTGGTGCAGCGCCTCACTCCTTTTGCTTTTCGTGGAGTGAGGTGGTACCATCTACTAACTGTTGCATCCCACACCGGTGCAACGTCTCAAGAAGTGGCTTCACAATAGTAGTGCTAGCAAGATCCATACTCGCCAGATTTTTCACCCAGCATTTCTTCATCCCTCTCCGCTTCTTCATCTTTTTCTGCTTCTTCCTCATCTTTTTCTGCTTCTTCTTCATCATTTTCTGCTTCATCTTCATCCTTGAAGATGCCGTTTGGAATATCAAGATGAGGCCCCCGAGGAGATGGTTCTCGAAGATACTCCCGCTGAGGATGCACCCCCGAGAATAGATTAGACTTTTAGCTTTTATTATTATTTTTTTTTGTTTCTCTGTAAGGACCCCTCGTGGGATTTTGTAATCATGGTTTATTAATACAAAGATGTTTCTTCGATTTGTCTCTGATTTATGATGGATCCCCTTTTATTTGCGTTTGTGAAAAATCTGAGCATGTGACTCTACCGATTGGCCCGAATATTGGACTCGGGTGTAGGTATTCCCTCGGTTCTTGATCGATCAAAATGATTCTCTCCAAAACCCTTTGCTATCTCCCATACCAAGTCCGGGTTAGTCGGGTACAGACTTAGACTACTGAAACTGGTGACTTTGAATCGAGTGAGAATGGGGTCTCGATTTTTAGAACAAACTTAGCTCCATTTAGATCCTGTTGGTAGTCTTCGAGGGAGAATTTTCACAAACGCCTGGGAATAAAGATAGCCCTAGTACTTTCATAGACAATCCCCGAGTGATATTTAGCCCAAGTTCGGGTGGCCTAAAAAACTTGATTTGAACTTAGAGTGAAGGTAGACCTAGCTTCATCAGTAATTGTTGAGTGTGAACTGGAACGAGCTCAGGTAGCTCGAGGACCAAGGAATCGGGTGGAGGAACTGCATTCGTAATAGTAGAAATCACTAAGGCAGGATACTACCTTGAGGTTAGGCTTATATACGAGTAGCTCTTTTAGAGCTTATCTTTCGTTTTGGCAGGGATCCTTGAGATCGGGCACCATCTCGAGACTCATAGCGATATTAATGGTTCCTTAGAGCCTATCCCTTTTTTTGATAGAGGTCCTTGAGATCGGGTACCATCTCGAGGCTTGTAATGGTATTGATGGCTCCTTAGAGCCTTTCTTCTCTTCTAATGGGGGTCCTCGAGATCGGGTACCATCTCGAAGCTTGTAATGATATTGATGGCTCCTCAGAGCCTTTCTTCTTTTTTTGACGAAGGTCCTTGAGATCGGGTACCATCTCGATGCTAGCTTGATACAGGGGTCTTTGATTCCAAAACGTCGTATGGCAGCGTCAACTGTATGACATGGTTATAAAACAATCGAGGTGATCCTGCCGGCGCATCTTCCCAAAGCGATAAAGGCTTAGTATTTTTTAATTGGCCTCCAGGGCAGGCGGACAATTACCACTTTCTCTCTATATATAGGTTTGTCTTCCTTCCTTTGAGGATTTCGCTATCCTGAGTAGCTATCCCCTTTCACAGAGTTCTTCTTTCTTACGTTAGGTCTCTCACCATTTTAACTTTGAAGCCCTTGCTTAAATTCCTGCTCCAATTCCCTGATTTTACCACAATTATAGTTGCTAAGCCGGGATATGTTCAACAAGGAGGAGGAAGTCCCGCCTCTAGTTCCCACCCAGTTGGTGGTGTGTCGCTGGTGCCAGGCGAGCCAACCTCGAGACATTTTGTTTCGAGGGGGAATTTTTCATCAGAAAAACCTCCCAACATTCAGGGTCATTGGGAGTATGCCTCGAAGTTTGTTTCTTTAATAGGAGAAGGGCACCTTTAATTAGTGAGGAAAGATTGTGGTTAGGGGGAAAAGGTAGTACTGCAGGTACCTTCCCCGGAGGAGAGCATTATGGATCATGCCAAGGGTTTTTTGAACATATACACCTACCCCTTTACTCTGGGTCCCTTGACTGGGTTATACTTGACTTCTGTCAAAAATATCGGGCTACCATGGCACAGGTTCATCCATCATTTTGGAGGATAGTATTAATGATGTGATTCCTTGCAGAAGAAGCAGGGCTCGAGTTCACCCTAGCCATCTTATCAGGATGTATTGGCCTTTTCACCACCGAGGTCTGCTAACTTTATGATGCCGAGCCACCAGGCCATTCGTTGTCGACGATGAAGAAGATGGGGATCGTGGATGGATGAGCCGATTTGTTCGAGTACAGACTGTTAACATTATCCTCGCGGAGTTTCTACCGTTTCCCGAGGAATGGAATTTTACACGTAAGTGGTACACTTTTGCCTTTGTTGTTTTGTTTATGGTGGAGGTGGGCTCCATAAATGTGCCTTTCTTTCCCTTTATGTAGCAATTCCATGGACACTATACGAGATCCCTGACCTGACAGATTGGGCTTTGAAGTTGTCGACCCACTCTACTTATGATGGGCGTAAGTGGCGAGACTTGTCCAAGGATATATGGGAGGCAAAACACCATGGTACGTGCTATATGATTTGTTCTTTTTTTGAAAGGCACTTTCTTTTAATGCGTACTAACCCCGTCATCGTAGGCATTGGGGAGTTCTTTGAGGCGAGATCATGCCCTCTCGGAGAAGGATCGTTAGCTTTGGGACCGAGGAATGACAATAACGAGCAAAAGGGGCCTTTGCAGGGTGATGATTCTTATAGCAAGACGAGTCCAGGCCGGGGTCTCAGAGAGGATGTATCGACCGAGCCTGCAGCGCCCAAGATCTCTAGCTTTAGAAAAATGGTCCCTCATCCGCTGCCATCTTCTTTTCTCATTGTAGGTACCTCGAGGAGCGAGGGATCTCTGTCACCGACTTCTTCTCCCATCAAAGGTACTTCGAGGGACGTTCGAAGCCAGGGGCTGTATATGTTGGATGACCGTATACCAACCGAGAGTGGTTCTGCTGGGGTTGATGGAGCCGGGCTAGTAGATGTGCGCTCAACTTTCGAGGAAGCTCAACGGCTCTACTCTATAGTGAGTTTTAGCTGATCGTATTGGTTCTATAGTTTTTGCAATTTTCACTTTCTTATCATGTTTCTCTTTCATAGGCTTTTACCAAGCTCAAGTTTAAGCTGTTTCGCCGTGAGGCCAGGCTGCGAAAAGTTGTGGATGGGGAGAAATCCCTCAGGCTTCTTTACAATGAAAGAGAAGACGAGTTGGCACACATGCGGTATGAGGAGAGTCGTAGTCTGAACTATGAAAGCTACCTTGAAGAGCATGTAACTTTTATTTCAAGGGAGTGCGTGTTTTTTCTTCTATCTTCCGAGGCTAATGTTTCGTTCGCTTCAGTTTCAGAAAAGGAAGGAGGACCTGGAATGCCTTTGGAGCGAAGTTGGTCAAGCCAAGTGTGAGTGTGATGACTTAAAGGCTCGTGTGGACACCCGAGTTGCGGCTAAGAAGCATGTTTTGGCCAATGCTTTCACCCTCTAAGTACAACTTTGAAACGTTCATGAGAACAGCTTGGTCTGAATGGACATGATTACAAGGCTCGAGTCTGAGCTTCTGAAGATGAGGGCTGAAGTTGTGGACGCCCGGGCTGAAGTCGAAGCGATCCAAACTAAGGCTAATAAGAAAGCGGCCGCTAATTTGAAGGACGCTGCCGACACTCGTGCTGAGCTGAGGGAGGCTCTCGACCGAGAGAGTAGGATCAAAGAGTATGTTAGGTGTAAATCTCGGAGGGAAACCCTCGAGAAGATCCATGCTAGGGGCTTCAATCTCTCGGAGGAGATAGCGCAGGCCAAGGCGGATGAATACGATGCCAAGTTCCTTTTGTCTGATGCCGAGGATAATGAGGAAAAGGCCGACGGGCCACAGTCCCCGAGGGGGAGTAGACTAGACCTTTTCTTCTTGATTCTTTGTACAGTGTTCTTTAGAGAACTTTTGCAATTGTAACCTTTTCATAATTTCATACATGCATATATAAAGAAACCTTTCGGTTTTCTCCTTCCATGGAATTCTATTTGCTTGTGTATGCCCTTCTTTGTTTTTGAGTTTTGACATTTTGTCAATGAATAGCTAGGCAACTCAGTCTTTGAGAAAAACCCTTTAGGTTTATAGTTCGGACCTGGGGCTCGTTAGGCTGGCTCGTAGGCTCTTACGCACTTGCCTTCAAGCGTATTTAGTTAACTGTTTCGGGTTTAGTCTCCGAGTCGTATTTCGGCTCGGGCTCACTGTCCCTCAAGTTTTTAAGCTGGCTCTTAGGCTCTTACACTTAGGGTCGGTAAGACCTCTTAATATGGGTTGGTGATAGTGGCTCTTATGCATTGGGTCGGTACGACCTTTTATATGGGCTTTATTTTTCCCTCGTTAAGGACTTTTTGAAATTGTGTTGGCCTGACTCTTCGAAGGTTTGATAAAAACCTCGATTGTAAGTTGTTATATGGCGATGATCGAGCTCCTCGGAAGGTTTTGCTCGGTGATTGAGTGTTTCGAAGCCTGTAGTTTAAAGCTGACATGGTCGAAGCTCTTTTGTTTAAGTCTAAGGTATCTTGTTTAACTGGTTCTTTTCGAAGTACTTTTGAAGTAATTGAAGGCCTATGATTTTATAGCGACGGTCAGGCGTCCCCGAGTCGCGTTAGTTTGGCAAGTACAACCTTGTGACCGTAGTCATTATGTTTTGCCGGAGCCTTTCAGCCCTCGAGTGAAGTAGTTTCGGCATTTATATCGAGGGTATGCCTTTTTAGGGGTCCTATAAATTCGAATATATAGCCTTAACTTTAAGGTTGGGATAATGCCTTTTTGTAAGGTCTTATAATTTTTACATGCCTTTGAGGTCTTACGATTTTGGTTAGTTGGTACAAGTATGGTTCATGCCTTGCTTGAGGTCTTACATTTTTGGTGTTTCCTTGTAAAGGTCTTACGAGGTCGAGGTTGCCCATATGGGGTCTTATGGCCTCGGCAGTCCCCAGGACATTGAAAGTTTTGGTGGCCCTGGAGCCGTTTTTGTAGACTTGACGTTGCCTCATCGAGGGCTTATGAGTTTGAAGCTTCCAACCCGGGGGTCATACGATTTCGAGTTTCTGACGTCAGTCCCCAAGTGTTCGGGATGCTTTTAACTCTAGAGCCGTTTTTGTAAAAAAAATACCGAACTCCTTCGAAATGCTTTGACGGAGGGGAAAGTATTCTTTGATTATTTGGTACAAGGATACATGTTTTTGTTGTCAAGGGCTCGGTTATTCTGTACAGACACGGTTCGTTCAACCATTTGGCCCGGTACATCGCTTTCCTATTGAGACCCCATTTAGCACATCATGGCTTCTCCGAGGAGGTGACCTTCCAGGAGGATGCCCCCAGTATTCGAGGTTGATTGAAGAGAAGCGTTGAATACTTGTTGAGTCTTCCTTAGGTAGCATATGGATGTTGCCTCGTTAAAAACCTTGCCGATAAAACCCTTTTCGGGGATAAAAACCCGGTCGAAGGAAAAGAGTGCAATGTATGCTTTGAAATCTTAAGGTCTTCGAGCTGGATAGCGCTTCGACCATCCCAGTCGGACACCTGCATAAAGGTTAGTGTGAAGTGTAAATAAAAAGGGAGATGGTTATACCTTAGTGGCGATGGCGCTTTGAGCCTTGGTAGGTCTTCAATATTTGCTCTGAGTACATGGTACGATCCTTTTTTGTTTATTCGGGTATAGCCGAGAATGTGTCTCGTGATTTCTATTCCACTGTTTGTTTGTCCTGTGGTTTCTTCGACATCGAAGGCGTCAATACATGTGCCATGTCTTGCACCGCGAACATCTCCCTTGATGCATGTTTTTCCCCGTACACGGTTTTTATTCTGTCCTTCATTTGAAATTTCATCATTTGGTAAAGGCTTGATGATATTGCTCTCATGCAGTGTATCCATGGCCTTCCGAGCAAAGAGTTGTACCTCATGTCTCCTTCGATGATATAGAATTTGGCATTTTGGATAGTGCCGACCACATTGACCGGGAGGGTGATCTCCCCTTTGGTTGTCTCGCTTACAATATTGAATCTGTTAAGGATTTGAGAGGCGGACATGATCTGGCTGAGCAGTCCAAGCTGTTCCACGACCCCTGACCTGATGGTATTGGCCAAGCTACATAGATCCACAAGTACACGTTTAATTTGAAATGTATTCACAAGGAAAGAAATTTCCAGTGCGTCGTTGTGAGGTTGAGACAAGGTCTCGATGTCCTCATCGCTGAATGTGAGGGCGTTCTCGAGTATGTACCCTCGAGTTCGCTTTTCTCTGGTGATGGATATTTTAGTTTTTCTGATAGTGGGTTCTTGTGGGATGTCGACCCCTCCCATGATCATGTGGATAACATGTTGCGACTCATCTGCTTCGATCTTCTTGGTCGCCTCTCTTTCCCGAAATTGATTTTTGGCTCGATCGCTAAGGAATTCTCGAAGGTGACCTTTGCTGAGTAGTCGGGCTACTTCTTCCCGGAGTTGTCGGCAATCCTCGATCCTATGACCGTGTGTGTCGTGAATCATATGCTAAGTTATGGTTCCTTTGCAAAGGATTTGATTGTACAGGCCTTGTCCACGTGGCGTCTCTGATTTTACTGATAGTGAACATGATATCTGAAATATCGATGTTGAAGTTGTATTCCGACAAGTGGGGTGCCTTCGTCGGCCCTGTGTGCCTATCGAACCCAGCTCTATTAACGAGACCCCAAGGATTCTGCTCTTGGTTTGTTCTTCGATCATTTCGGGGTATGTTACGCCTCGAGGCATTTCTTCTGTCTTCGGTGTATGGCTAGTACCTTTCTTTGTTTGGCTTTGGCTCCTTCGCCAGAAGTCTGCTTGGGTATACCAAGCCCGAGAGGGCTCCTAGTTGGTCGTCCTCGACCCTGATCTTCGATTGATATCGGTTGTGAACATTTGACCAAGTCATGGTGGGGTACTCAACCAAATTCTGTTTCAACTGTTTCGAAGCCACCGAGCTTCGTTCGTTCAAAACTTGAGTGAAGGCCTGCACTGCCCAGTCGTCAGAGACTGGAGGTAGTTCCATTCGTTCCATTTGAAAGAGAGATACGAACTCTCGCAGCATCTCGTTCTCCCTTTGCTTGATTTTGAAGATGTCGGATTTCCTCGTTGCTACCTTGATGGCACCAGCATGTGCCTTTATGAAGGAATCTACTAGCATAGCAAACAAATCTATCGATTTTGGGGCTAGGTTGTGGTACCAGATCATTGCCTCTTTGAAAGCGTCTCTCCAAACATTTTTAGTAGGACGGATTCGATCTCGTCGTCCTTTAGGTCGTTGCCTTTTACCGCACAAGTGTAAGAAGTGACATGCTTGTTTATCGTGAAAATGGTAATAACAATTAAATTTGTAAATGCAACTCTAAAAATACATGATCTATTTTTATTCCAATTGTTAGAGTAGTGGATGTTAGGCGCATGAAGTTTAACGACAAAGTTCAAACTAAAATGGGGTAGTAATCAAACCGAGGGGCTTGATATCCTGGCTTCGGACTGATCGATGAAAGGCCTCGAGGTCGATGCCTGGACTCAAGCTCGAGCTATCGGAGGTAGCCGGGAAGGGAATAACAGTTAGGATATAATTAAAGAAGGCTCTTTATGGCCAATATCAAGCAATACATGAAGAACAAGTATGAAAGCAATAAATGGAAAGAGTAGCCTCGAGCGAGCAAGATAGAGAGAAAAGAGAGAGTTGTTATTGATCTTGTATAGAATAGTTGAATTGTCCCTCTACAAAGTGTTAATGATTCCCCTTTTACAAGACGAGGGAAATCAAACTTAGTACAAGATACGTTGAGTAATAAAGGAAGTAGGATGGGGCAGCTAACTAGCTTCATGACGTATACGTAGATCAACGTTAGGCTGCCCGGGTAGACTTAATTGACTCCGGACTCACTCTTCGAAGGCCTCCCATGCTCGTCGGGGTCTCGGCCAACATTATCCCCAGGCCGGGTGTCGGCGGATCATGAGGGAAGTACCTGGATCGAGGCCTCGAGCCTCCGAGGCGGTCTTCTGAAGCACTTTGTCAATGAGAAATTGGTCCCCCGATTTCACCGTACACAGATAGTCTCCGCATTTCTTAGAGAGAAGTGATAATAAATGATTTTGACATCCCACTCTATGGGCTCCCATAATGACATCATGCTGATGATGCAGCCTTTCATGAGTGCCGAAACGTTTCACCATTTTGCTTTTTCAAGGCCGTTTGATGTGTCGTGATTCCTCGTTCTTCGGGGTCATAATGTTGCTGTTGATTCAGCTCCCACGAACGCATTGAATGCGCCTGTCATTATGTTTTTCGAGGGCGATAATGGCGCCATCGGTTACCTTGCCCTTCTCATCTGTAAATGCGGCTTCTTGTGATCAATTTTTCATCCAAGCATCCTCCGATATCTATCCTTTCCTCCTTTCTTGCTATCTTTATTCTTTGCTGTTTCACCATGTTTGAGGCTCATGGCTTCAAGATTTTACGTTGACATCATGCGTGCTACAGCCCGTCTCCCGGACCTTCTCTGGTCGGACGAAGATGTGCTGCTTTGATGTTATTGTTGTTGTCTCTATTAGCTCGGGGTGATGAAGTAGAGGACCGATTTCCTCCGACCCGAGGAACTATTTGTATTACACACCACTGCTCATGAGGGGGCTCGGATTATACACCGCTGCTCACCCTCCTTCCTCGGCTTGGCGTATTACCCCCATTTGGATTCCTTGGGGTATTGCGGCACTTTCTACTGGCTGTCATCTCCTAGGCTGAGGCAACATCTCAAGAAGTGGCTTTATAATAGTAATACTGGCGGAGTTCATACTAGCCAGACTTTTCACCTAGCCACTTCTCGTCTCCTTTCGGCTTCTCCTTCGTCACTTTGCTCTTCTCTATCGCTTTCCCTTTCTACGTCCTCCCTTTTGAAGATGCTATTCTAGGAGGTCCAAGATGAGATTACCGAGGGGATTGGTTTTGGAAGATATTGTCTTTGAGGTTGTGCGCCTGAGGAGATGATTCCGAGGATGCCGCTATTGGGGACGCACTTTTGGGAATAGGCTAGATTTTTAGATTTTTGTTATATGCACGCCCTTATGCTTCTTTGTTCCTATGTAAGGATCCCCTTGCGGGCTTTTGTAATCATATGTAAGGACCCCCCGAGGGCCGTTGTAAGCAAACATTTATGGATGCAAATATATTTTCTTGACTACTGCCTTTGATACTTGCTGTATTTCTTTATGTTTGCGGTAACTCCGAATGCATGATCCTATTTGTTGTTGCTAATACTGAACCCGGGTGCGAGTATTCCTTCCGGCCTTCGGTTGATGGAAGCGGCTTCGTGGGGTCATTTGTGGTTCCTTGGATTGAACCCGAATAAGGCCAATAACTCGGGCCGCTGGGACCCTAACTTCACGCGAAATGAGAATAATGTTTTGAGCTTCGGGGCTGTGACTTACCAGTTGAGTTTCGTAATAACCTTTGAGAAGAAATTTGTTCGGGGACCCATGGACGGGGGTTGTTTGTGATTTCTTGAAAGCAGTCCACGAGCGAAGGCGTGCTCGCATTCGGACTATCTAGAAGCGTCTTTTAGTGTGAATAACCTTATGGTGTTGTAGATAGATTCTACAAAAAGGGGGTTTGTCCAACCCTGGACAGCACCCGGAGCTAGGTCCGACGTTTCAGAAAAAAACACTCATTTCTTCATAGCCTGGTCCCCTTTGATGGAGATCCTCGAAGTCGTGTGCCACCCTTGTGTTGGCGAAGGCATTGTCAGCTCTTTAGAGTGCAGCCTTACTTTGACGGAGGTCTTCGAGGTTAGATACCGCCTCGAGACTGGAGAGGATGCTATTGGTTAGCGTTCCCGATTGGCTTTGACGTAGGCGAATCATCGCCGCCCTTCCTGCATATAATATGAGGCCATTTTCGCATTCTCATGGGTTATCCCATCTCACGCAGTTGCTATTTTCTTTTCGTGCCATGTTTCCGGTATTAACACGCCTGTACATCTTTCCGTCCTTTAGTTTTTTCAACTTTGCGACTGCTATGGCGGCAATGTAAGGGTTGATCAGACAGGGAGGGGAGAGCTCCCCCTGGTCTTCGGGATTGTCGAGGTATGCTGACTTTATGGTGCCGGTCGATTACGCCTTTCATTGCTGTTGTCAGGGATAGTAGAGACCGGGCATGGACAAGTCACTTCGCCCTGGTGCTGACTGCCGGAACTATACCTTAGGAACCCATATATTTTATGGAAGAATGGAGCTATACTTTTAGGTGGCGCGCCTCGTGCTTTACCAGTTCTGCCTATAGCGAGAGTGGATTTAGTTGTTGTGTCTTCCTCCCTTCTTCGAGCATCAGGCGACGCCCTTGATCTGCTAGGCTCGGCTTGAGGATCTGGTGGCCCACTCGTTCTTCGAGAAACATGAGTGGCGAGCTTTGTCCCGGGGCAAATGGGAAGAAAAATATCATGGTGAGCGTTGTGCTATCCCCTTCCTCGCTATCGCCTGATACTTCTTACTGAGTTTTCTTCTGCAGACCTCCGACAATCTTGAGTTTGGACTATTTTGTTGTGGAGCTAGACTCTGGATGAGGGTATGTCCCTTAGGAAATTATGTTTTAAGCGTCAATACCACACAAGAGGAGGGTGATTTGTATGGTACCCAATTATCGCTTAACTGAATTATAGAAGAACTTGGTTCTTCTAGGTATTCCAACTACTACTATTTGCGGAATAATAAATACAGAAAATAAAGAACACATAAATTTTTACATGGAAAACACCTGGCTCAAAAGGTGAAAAAACCACGACCTACTACTCAGTAGGATTTTCCCAAACTTTCACTAAAATCACTAAGCCAAAACAGCATTTACAAAAACTCTTTGTAAACCTAAGGATTAACTCTAATCTCGTTGTGGCACACAACCTCAACTGTAGCAACAACCTCAAGTTAGCTATAGCTTGAACACTCTAGGTACCTAATACAATTGCTTCTATGAAAGTTGAAAGGTACAATTTTAAACCACCTACTACAATTGAACTAGAATAAAAGATAGACACAATCGAACTGGTTCTTCTATCTTGTTCAAGTAGCTTCAGGAGTGCACACTCAAATCACACATAAATTGCTTGCAAAATCACCTTGCTCTTTTGCTCTCAATTTAGTTTAACTTCTGCGTATGTGCATTACCTGTAAAAGAGAACAACACTTACATTTAATAGGTTAGTAATCAGAGTTTGATTGGGACTATATTGTTGCTCTTCTATTGTGGAAGAGTTCATAATGATCTCAAACTCTAACACTATCTTCATCCTAGATTGTGTTCTCTTCATATAAGGAGACTTTATCCCCTTATCCAATATGCAACCTTTTCGATCAGATCAGGAGATATTGCTGCTTGATCAGTAGGACTTATCTCCTTCACGTGCATCTCACATGTATAGGTTGATCATGACTGTTGCTTCACAAGATGGACCTGGTCCATGACTGAGTTCTTTTGTCAATCTTCAAAACTTCACCTGTTCTTGGGCGAACAAATTCCCCCTTTTTGATGATGAAAAACTCTGTGCTTTTTACTGATTTGGAACCTATAAGAACTCAACTTAACCATCAATACTAAACTTAGAAAATTCACTTATCATCAAGGACCAGGTTAATTAGGTTATAAATATCACTTATTTCAGAATATGTAAAGCACAATGTCTCTTCCCCCTTTTGGCATCATCGAAAAGTTGCATACAAAGTGTGATTCCCAGATATTAATAAGTACTCATCGCCATTGGGGCAACTGCAAGTGCAATCATGGTGTAATCATCATTAATCAAGAAAACATATTTAAACTATCAAGGATAGATTAATCATTGAACAAGTGCAAAACAGTAGTTATCATTGACAGAGATATGGTGCCACCAACAATCCACAAAAAGAAAGAAATACATCCAAACCATGAGCAAAAACAACAGATAGAAAAATCCTTAATCTGGGTCACTGAGACACTAAACAAGTTCAGCAGACAAAAGCTAGGAGTCCTAAGGCTTGGAGGAACTAGAGGGTTGGGTTTGGGTTTGGAAAAGATTCAACATGTTGTGAAGAATTCCATCATTCTTCTCCTTTTATTTGGCAAGCTCAGTTTTGAGACCATCCCTCTCAGATTCCACTTCAGTCACACGAGCCTTGAGCCTAGCTATTTCAGCATCCTTGGCTACACATTTCTGAATGAGAGTCCTAACTTTGCTGTTGATGGGTGCCTTCTGGGATGAACCAGGTTCATTTGGGATGGCATTGACTGCATAGTCACAAGCAAGAAGAGTATTAATGTCAAAGTGATCCTTGCTCGAGGCCATTTCCCCTTTCTTCAGAGGCACATTTAGCCTGTCCAGAATTGTGGTTAGGATAAAGCCATAGGGAGTAGCATGAGCCATGGAGCCATTTATGACCCTGTCTAGCAGCTTGATAATGAAGGCAGGCCAGTTGATTTGCTTTCCTCTCTCTAGGCACTCCATAAGAACTAGATCAATGTAATTTGCAATGTTCCTTCTCTACTTTCTGGGCACACTTGTTGACAAATTCAAACAAGACCTTGTGCTCAGGCCTCATTTCACTTTTCTGCATAGCCCTGGCTTCATTCACATCTTCTGAATCACAAAACCTCCTGGTGATTGCAAGAGTAGTAGGGAGGTACGTCACGCCCCAAAACCGAGGGGCGCGACCGGCGCTCGGTCGGGTAGCCCCAGTCAAGCGGACCTGGGTGCCTTTCCTATCCCACGTGTTACCCCGCGTTTTCCTTTATCCGTCAACCAAGTGAAATAGCCATTTGTAAATTTGAACACATTCTTACATGATTTACATAACATACATAGTTACTTAGCGTGGTTTACATGTTACACTGCCCAAATACAAAATACATAAGTGCATAACCCACATTTCCTGTCTACGGAGCCTCTAGGGATACAAAAGAGTGTTATAATACTTGCCGGTAACAAGGCTCCGGCTATACCTTATGCAAATACCAAAATAAGATTGCCGGGAGGGAAAAGTGGCATGAGCCATGCAGGGCCCGAGAGGAAAAAGGGGGTCACCAATACAGCTGACGGATAGTGAAGGAGTGCTACTGTCGGTGGACTGGAGTACTTGCTATAGAACCACCTACAATAATAACACGAATGTAGCGCCCCCAGCAAAAGGGACGTCAGTACATTTGAATTGTACTGGTATGTATGAACAAACTTTACCCCAAGTAAAATCAAGAAATACACAGGTAACAAACAGTAATAGAATCAACAATCTAATGCACATGAAAGGAACAACCAAAGCCAAACAAGTTCCATAATCTCTCTTTTTTCCCTTTCAACATTATTTCATCACATCAATGGTTTCACAACTTTCACATATTTTCATTTCAATAGTGACTTCGATCACTTTTCCACCCTTATTACCTCGGCCACCCTTATCACCACAACCCACACCTTATAACTTCGTGTTGCGGTGCGCAACCCGATCCCACCGGACAATCAAATTTCACACGACAACAACAATAATTCACAAAGAATTTTCATAACATCAATACCATTTCCATCATATGCAACAGCCTGTATACAATTTAAGTCACAACGATAATTGCCCGCGACAAGTCACATATGATATTACCACAGTTGTTTCAATTGCATCAATTACGATTTCTTTCCATCATTTGTTACACAGTTCTTACCACATGAACACATTCACACTCACACACTTGGTTTGTTGCCATTTACTTACACTATTATATCGTGAGACTTAACCAACAACGTTCAAAGCATATTAATCACAAGAATCATCATTTCAAGGAAGCACAAGTTCATATCAACAATTCATACATTTGGGCCTAAGACACCATAGATGTCACCAAGCAGTAATTCATGTACAAGGTGTTGTCGAAATCGTTCAACTCATTTACGTCATTTCACAATACCATCTTTCATTACTTACCACGCAGGGTTTTAGCCATTATACACATTCCCATATTTGGACACATTAACGTTCTTTCATTCGTTAACACATACTCCCATATCGTCATCCTCAAGCATTTAAAAGCTTA
Organism: Nicotiana sylvestris; assembly: GCF_000393655.2. Classification (NCBI taxonomy): domain Eukaryota; kingdom Viridiplantae; phylum Streptophyta; class Magnoliopsida; order Solanales; family Solanaceae; genus Nicotiana; species Nicotiana sylvestris. The sequence goes on from NC_091061.1 coordinate 98,276,836, forward strand.
GCACATAATAAGGTAGGCACATCAAATCACTTTTCACAATCACATATAACACGGTGGCGTGGAACTCTACGAAGACAATCAGTACACATATTTTCATACAAGGTACACATACCGTATGCTCGTCACAACAAGGGGATTCTACAAGAGTTAAAGTTAGCCATACATACCTCAAAGAGCTTTTCCTTAAGTTACTACAACGTTCCGGAAATTCTAGCAATGCCAATCTACTTCGAGACATAACAAAATTGAACACAAATTAGGAAGATATTCATAATTCTAGCTCATTCGAGCATTTTATCAAACACCATATGTGCGTTAAATCTTTATGGTCCTTTTATAGAGGATTTCATCAACCCACAACCCATACTTTACCATCTTTATCTCAACAATGTTTCTACAACCTTTGACAACACATGCAAGCAAGATAACAACTCCAATACCCACAAACATTCTTTATAATTACCCATCTTTAGCTAAATTCGAAATTAAAGGTTAGGGTATAGAATCTTACCTCAAGGATGAAGGCCTAGTGTGGTTTTCCTTGTTAATCCTTTAAGATTTGAGCAAGAGTTGTAGAAGAATTGATGAGGGGTACTTTCTCGCTCTAGGGCACTCTCTCACTCTAAAAATATCTGATTTTTGCTCAAGAAATGGTCCCTTGAATCTATTTGATGAAATGAGGTCGTTTTATAACAAAAGCCCGATTTTTGCATAGCCGCGCCGCATGGGGCAGCGTGGTAATTAAAAATGTGTTTAGAAACGAAACTGGAGGTGCTATGATAATTTACACAGCCGCGCCGCATGGGGCGGCACATGGGGCGGCGCGGTAGTGTAAAATTCTGCGCTGCTTTTAGTAATTTGGCCATAACCTTTGGTAGGAGTGTCCGAATGACAAATGGTTTGAAGCGTTGGAAACTAGACTCAAAGACCTTTCATTCGATAGGTTGTGCATCTCACAAAACCTTATATAAATAGATATATACTTGTCCAAAGTGAGGTCTTGTGCGTACTCATTTACAACATTAGTCTATTTGGTAACTTTCCAACTTGTCTTAGACTCAGGCTTCTCCTTAGAACCTAAATAAATTATAATAAGACTTATACACTTATTACCATATCCAAATGATATCCATAATATCATTAATCCTCATTCGCATGCAAGATAAAATATTTGGCCTACCTTGGACCACGAAATATTAGATTATTAAGCAAAATTTTCTGGGGCTTTACATTCTCCCCCGAAGATCATTCATCCTCGAATGAGGATCAAGTTTCATTCATTAGCCATACTTATGTAACTTCTGCTTTTTCACATTATGAAATATATCATCAGCACCGAATTTGGCGAACTCCTTAAATTTCCGAAAATTTCGCCAGAGTTTCCTTTGTAACTAGGACTTTCCACCTGTCAGAGGGCCCCAGATACATATCCTAACAGCATATACATGTTCCATAGACATAACATAACTTGTTCAACACCAACCATGGCCGCATAGGCAACATACATAGTCAAAATGGAATAGTTTAACATAGATCAAATCAAAAGATAAGAGCTTACAGGAACCAAATGCATGAAAGCTATTACATAACTATCCAAACAAATGTGGGTACTTCTTTCTCATTTCTTCCTCGGTTTCCCAAGTGGCTTCCTCGACCTGCTGGTTCCGCCATAACACTTTTACAAAGGCAATTTCCTTAGTTCTCAATTTCCGGACTTGCCTATCAAGAATGGCAACTGGAATTTCTTCATAAGATAGTTTTTCATTAACCTCAATAGCTTCAATTGGAAAAATAACGGACGGATCTCCCACTACCTTCTTCAATATAGACACACGGAACACTGAATGTACCAACGACATCTCGGGTGGCAGCTCGAGCTTGTATGCCACCTGATCGATCCTCTGAATGATTCTATACGGTCCGACATACCTCGAACTTAACTTCTCTTTCTTCCCGAATCACATGATGTCCTTCATGGGGGAAACCTTCAAAAATACCCAATCATCTTCTTTGAACTCCAAATCTCTGTGACGAATGTCCGAATAAGACTTTTGGCGACTCTGAGCAGTTTTCAACCTCTCCTTAATAATCCTGACTTTCTCCATGGCCTGATATACGAGGTCTGGCCCTATCAATTATGCTTCTCCAACCTCGAACCATCCAATGGGAGACCTGCATCTCCTACCATACAGTGCCTAGAATGGTACCATCTGGATACTAGCATGGAAGCTGTTGTTGTAAAAAAATTCTATGAGTGGCAAATGGTCATCCCAACTACCTTTGAAATCAAGAGTACAAGCTCGCAACATGTCCTCAAGCATCTGAATAGTCCGCTCTGCTTGCCCGTCAGTTTGAGAATGGAAAGTTGTGCTGAGATTTACCTGCGTGCCCAAGCCCTACTGAAATTTCTTCCAAAAGTTGGTCGTGAACTGAGCCCCTCGATCTGAAATGATTAAGACTGGAGTGCCATGCAACCTGACTATTTCTTTGATATACAACTGGGCATACTGTTCCATTGTGTCGGAAGATTTAACTGGAAAGAAGTGTGCTGATTTTGTGAGTCAGACAACGATCACACAAATTGACTCGAACCTGCGCGGAGTGGGAGGCAGCCCTACTACAAAATCCATATTGATCATCTCCCATTTCCACATTGGAATTTCTATGCTTTGAGTCAATCCACCAGGTCTTTGATGTTCGGCCTTCACTTGCTGACAGTTCGGACATCTAGTCACAAAGTCTGCCACACCCCTCTTCATGCCGTTCCACCAATAAATTTCCTTTAGATCATGATACATTTTTGTAGAACCTGGGTGCACAGAATACCTGGAATTATGAGCCTCCGCCATTACCCTCTCCCAAATATTATCCACATCTGGAACACATAGCCTACCTTGACATTGTAACACACCATCCTTGCCACCGAGTGAAAATGCCGAAGTCTTGTTATTCAAAACTGCCTCTTTCATCTGTGCCAATACTGGATCAATGAACTGCTTTTCCTTGACTTCCGCTACTAGTGACGATTCTGCTCCATTATGCACCATAACCTTCCCCTCGTCAGAGGTCAAAATACAAACCCCCAGACTGGCTAATTGATAGACCTCCCGAGCCAAAGGCCTCTGATCCGCTCCCAAATGAGCCAAACTACCCATGGACTTCTGATTGAGAGCGTCGGCCACCACATTCGCCTTCCCTGGATGGTATAAAATGTCTATATCATAATCCTTGATCAATTCTAACCACCGCCGTTGCCTTAAATTCAGCTCCTTCTGCTTGGACAAATATTGGAGACTCTTGTGGTCTGAGAATACATCCACATGGACCCCATAAAGATAATGCCGCCATATTTTCAAGGCAAATACAATTGCCGCAAGCTCCAAATCATGCGTCAGATAATTCTTCTCGTGATTCTTGAGTTGCCTTGAAGCATACGCTATAACCTTCCCCTGTTGCATCAACACACACCCCAAACCGACCTTGGAGGCATCGCAATAAACCACAAATCCTTTCGTGCCCTCTAGTAAGGTCAATATCGGCGTCGAGGTCAATCTTGACTTCAATTCCTGAAAACTTTTCTCACAAGCATCGGACCATTGGAACTTAACTGCATTTTGCGTCAACTTAGTCAATGGGGAGGCGAGGGTAGAGAATCCCTCCACAAACCTCCGATAATACCCCGCTAAACCCAAGAAGCTACGGATCTTCGTCGGGGTCGTGGGTCTAGGCCAATCTTTCACTAATGCAATCTTCTGGGGATCCGCCTGAATCCCTTTACTAGAAACAACATGACCCAGAAAGGTAACAGACTCCAACCAAAATTCACATTTTGAAAATTTAACATATAACTGGTGCTAATGAAGAGTTTGCAGAACTGCCCTGAGGTGATCGGCATGATCCTCCCGGCTCCGCGAATAAACAAGGATGTCATCAATGAAAACAATCACAAAGGAGTCTAGAAATGGCTTGAAGACCCGATTCATAAGATCCATGAAAGCTACCGGGGCATTGGTTAGCCCAAAAGACATGACCAAGAATTCAAAGTGACCATAGCAAGTTCTGAAAGCGGTCTTAGGAATATCCTGCTCTCTGATCTTTAATTGGTGATACCCGGACCGTAGATCAATTTTGGAGAAGAACCTTGCACCTTGCAATTGGTCGAACAAATAATCAATCCGAGGCAAAGGATATTTATTCTTGATGGTGACCTTGTTAAGTTGTCGATAATCAATACACATTCGAAGCGACCCATCCTTCTTTCTGACAAAAAGAACCGGAGCACCCCACGGTGACACACTTGGTCGTATGAACCCCTTTTCTAATAAATCCTTCAGCTGCTCCTTTAACTCCCTTAACTCCGCTGGCGCCATTCTGTATGGTGGAATAGATATTGGCTGCATATATGGCAATACATCAATCCCGAAATCAATCTCCCTATCTAGCGGGATCCCTGGAAGCTCGCCCGAAAACACTTCAATAAACTCATTCACGACTGGAACGGACTCGGGGACAGACACTTCTGAAGTGGTGTCCGCCACCCGGACCAAATGGAATATACACCCCTTCTTAATCATCTTCGAAGCCTTAAGGTAAGAAACAAACCTACCCTTCGGCACCACACCATTTCCCTTCCACTCAATAACCGGCTCATTAGGGAACTCATGCCTCATGACTCTCGCTCGGCAATCAAGTTTAGCAAAGCACGAATAAAGCCAGTCCATTCCCATAATCACATAAAAATCCACCATTCCAAGATCAATAAGATCGGTCGTGGTAGCGCGACCACATACCATGACAACACAATTCCTATAAACTCGCACGGCTGTGATAGAATCACCAACCGAAGTCGATACAGAGAACGGCTCATGAAGTTATTCGGGTTCTACCCCAAAACTTTTAGCAATGAATGGGGTGACATAAGACAAAGAGGACCCCGGATCAATAAGAGCATAACAATCGATGGCCTGAACAGACAAGATACTTGTGACAACATCTGGAGAAGTCTCTTCACTCTGGCGACCACTCAAAGCCTAAAATTCGGCTAGGTCCACCTCTACTATGAGCTCCACCCCTAATTGCACCATGCCCTGCTGGAGCTTGAGGGCGCGCGGATGATGTGGCAGCTGAAGAACCGAATAACTGAGCAAATACACTACCCGTGCCCTGACTGGGTGCACGACAGTCCCGCTGGATATGACCTCTCACCCCACATCTATAACACACCGGGATATCCAAATAACAAGTCTCAAAATGGAACCTCCCACACTTGGGGCATAAAGCCCTCCCCTGCTGCTGTGATCTCCCTCATGGACGACCGGACTGATGGGGTTTCCTACTATCTGAACCTGGTCTCAAGTGACTGCTCTGCTGATAACTATGCACCGATGGTGGTGCGCTCATTGTGGACTGGGCATATGACTGGGATGACCCTAATGGCCCCCTTCTCTGAACTGGTCTCCCTGAGTGACCCACTGATCGGGCCCTGCTGTTACTCTTCCTTTCTGTCCGTATTTTCAACTTCCTAGCCTCTATGGCCTGAGCGAATCCTACAATCTTCCCATAATTCATATCTGAGTGTAAGGCCGCTATAGCAGCCTCATTCACCACCAAAGGACTAAGACCCTGAACAAATCGCCGAACTCGAGCATCCATGGTCGACACTAACTGAGGAGCATACTTGGACAACCTCACAAACTCCATGTGGTACTCCCAAACACTTATACTGCCCTGCTTGAGGACCTTAAACTCAGTGGCACGGGCCGCCATTGTCTGGTAAGGCAAGAAGTGGTCCATGAATGCATCTACAAACTCATCCTCTCAAGCCGGAGGTCTTCCCTCCCCACGGGGATCCTCCCATATCTCGAACCACGAATACGTTGCTCCCCTCAACCTGTATGAAGCCAACTCAACCCCCTCTATCTCTGTAGCCTTCATCACTCGAAGGGTCTTATACATTTCATCAAGGAAATCCTGCGGATCGGCCACTAGGTCTGTGCCTGTGAACTCTGGAGGGGCCAACCGCAGAAACTGGTTAACTCTAGAGCTGGCGGAATCTCCCTATCCACTGGAGGACGCACGGGCATCATGAGATCTCTGGTCCTGAGCGGCCACTAACTGGGTCAACATATGGATGGCTCCTCTAAGGTCCTTATCAGAAACCCCGGGACCGGAAGCTGGAACTGCATCAGGATCAGGAATATCAGCGGGAGGGGTGGTAGCACCCTCTGTCGTAGCTGGAACAGAAATACTTGGATCTAGAATAAATGGGCCAGGCAGATTCAAGACCAGGGAGTCACTCTCACCCACGGCAGTAGGTACATGATTCATAGCCACACTTGGGGTGGCATTGGCCCCAAGGCCGGGTCTAGCTCTCTTCTTAGGTGCCATTACTGAAAATTTGAAACAGAGCACGAGTTAGACGTGAATACTTCCACTTTTCACTTCACCACACAATATAGAATAACAAAGAAGAGGGTAATTTCCTAAATGCCCATGTAGCCCCCTACTTATAGATGTGGTCGACAACACACCAATAAGAAGGGCTCTACTAGGCACGGCTCCGAGACATCCTAGTACCCTTTTAAAACCCTAAGTCTCTGATACCAAGTTTGTCACGCCCCAAAACCGAGGGGCGCGACCGGCGCTCAATCGGGTAGCCCCAGTCAAGCGGACCTGGGTGCCTTTCCTATCCCACGTGTTACCCCGCATTTTCCTTTATCCGTCAACCAAGTGAAATAGCCATTTGTAAATTTGAATACATCCTTACGAGATTTACATAAAATACATAGTTACTTAGCGTGGTATACATGTTACACTACCCAAATACAAAATACATAAGTGCATAACCCACATTTCCTGTCTACGGAGCCTCTAGGGATACAAAAGAGTGTCACAATACTTGTCGGTAACAAGGCTCTGGCTATACCTTACGCAAATACCAAAATGAGATTGCTGGAAGGGAAAAGCGGCATGAGCCACGCAGGGCCCCGAGAGGAAAAAGGGGCTCACAATACAGCTGATGGAGAGTGAATGAGCGCTACTGTCGGTGGACTGTACTACCTGTTATAGAACCACCTACAATCATAACACGAATGTAGCGCCCCCGACAAAAGGGACGTCAGTACATTTGAATTGTACTGGTATGTATGAACAAACTTTACCCCAAGTAAAATCAAGAAATACACAGGTAACAAACAGTAATAGAATCAACAATCCAATGCACATGAAAGGAACAACCAAAGCCAAACAAGTTCCACAATCTCTCCTTTTCCCCTTTCAACATTATTTCATCACATCAATGGTTTCACAACTTCCACATATTTTCATTTCAATAGTGATTTCGATCACTTTTCCACCCTTATTACCTCGGCCACCCTTATCACCACAACCCACACCTTATAACTTTGTGTTGCGGCGTGCAACCCGATCCTACCGGACAATCAAATTTCACACGACAACAACAATAATTCACAAAGAATTTTCATAACATCAATACCATTTCCATCATATGCAACAACCCATAAACAATTTAAGTCACAACGATAATTGCCCGAGACAAGTCATGTATAATATTACCACAGTTGTTTCAATTGCATCAATTACGATTTCTTTCCATCATTTGTTACACAGTTCTTACCACATGAACACATTCACACTCACACACTTGGTTTGTTGCCATTTACTTACACCATTATATCGCGAGACTTAACCAACAACGTTCAAAGCATATTAATCACAAGAATCATCATTTCAAGGAAGCACAAGTTCATATCAACAATTCATACATTTGGGCCCAAGACACCATAGATGTCACCAAGCAGTAATTCATGTACAAGGTGTTGTCATAATCGTTCAACTCATTTACGTCATTTCACAATACCATCTTTCATTACTTACCACGCAGGGTTTTAGCCATTATACACATTCCCACATTTGGACAGATTAACGTTATTTCATTCGTTAACACATATTCCTATATCGTCATCCTCAAGCATTTACAAGCTTAGCACATAATAAGGTAGGCACATCAAATTACTTTTCACAATCACATATAACACGGTGGCGTGGAACTCAACTAAGACAATCAGTACATATTTTCATACAAGGTACACATACCATATGCTCGTCACAACAAGGGGATTCTACAAGAGTTAAAGTTAGCCATACATACCTCAAAGAGCTTTTTCTTAAGTTACTACAACGTTCCGGAAATTCTAGCAATGCCAATCTACTTCGAGACATAACAAAATTGAACACAAATTAGGAAGATATTCATAATTCTAGCTCATTCGAGCATTTTATCAAACACCATATATATGTTAAATCATTATGGTCCTTTTATAGAGGATTTCATCAACCCACAACCCATACTTTACCATATTTAGCTCAACAATGTTTCTACAACCTTTGACAACACATGCAAGCAAGATAACAACTCCAATACCCACAAACATTCTTTATAATTACCCATCTTTAGCTAAATTCGAAATTAAAGGTTAGGGTATAGAATCTTACCTCAAGGATGAAGGCCTAGTGTGGTTTTCCTTGTTAATCCTTTAAGATTTGAGCAAGAGTTGTAGAAGAATTGATGAGGGGTACTTTCTCACTCTAGGGCACTCTGTCACTCTAAAAATATCTATTTTTTGCTCAAGAAATGGTCCCTTGAATCTATTTGATGAAATGAGGTCGTTTTATAACAAAAGCCCAATTATTGCACAGCCGCATTGCATGGGGCGGTGTGGTAATGAAAAATGTGTTTAGAAATGAAACTGGAGGTGCTCTGATAATTTACACAGTCGCGCCGCATGGGGCAGCGCGGTAGTGTAAAATTCTACGTTGCTTTTGGTAATTTGGTCATAACTTTTGGTAGGAGTGTCCGAATGATGAATGGTTTGAAGCGTTGGAAACTAGACTCAAAGAAATTCCATTTGATAGGTTGTGCATCTCAAAAAAACTTATATAAATAGAGATATACTTGTCCAAAGTGAGGTCTTGTGCGTACTCATTTACAACTTTAGTCTATTTGGTAACTTTCCAACTTGTCTTAGACTCAGGCTTCTCCTTTGACCCTAAATCAATAATAATAAGACTTATACACTTATTACCATATCCAAATGATATCCATAATATCTATAATCCTCATTTGCACGCAAGATAAAATATTTGGCCTACCTTGGCACCACGAAATCTTAAATTACTAAGCAAAATTTTGTGGGGCTTTACAAGGGAGTCCAGGTAGGGCCACCTTTGCCTTGTATAGTCTTCAAACCCTTCAGAAGGTATGTCCAGGATCTATCCCAGTTTCTTTGCATCAAACTGCACTTGAAATCCTTTCATCAGGCTATTAACATTGCCATCCTTAACCGCAACATTTGCCATAAATTCAATTAGCTCATTTCTGGATAGCCTACCATCCATCTGAAGGACCATGTCCTTCCATCCCTGAGCAGCTAAAGCATCCACCAATCTCATCATTCCTGGTTCCACAAGGTCTTTCAGCAGTCTACCCTTTAAAATATTTCTTTTGCCAAAGATGGCAAGCTTATCATGTTCCTTCTCAGAATTATTTTCTTCTTCTTCTCCACTCCAGTCATCATCTTCAGAATTTTTTGATTGTTTGTTTTTCACTGCAGATCTTATCCTCTTGGCTAGTGTAGGTTCAACAGCCTCAGACATAGAGGAAGACTTCTTAGAGGAAGTCTTGTGCTTTTTGGGATTAGGGGTAGGAACCTCCACTGATGTACCCATTTCTTGATGGACCAGTTCCATCTCCTCTTCCTCAACAGCCTCTAAGGATTATGCAATCTTTCCCTTTCCTTTATCCATTTTCTTTTTCTTACTTTCAACCAAAGCCCTTTGTAGATCATCTTCACTCTGTTTTACCCTACTTCTTGTGGCTCTACCCTTTGGCAATGAAGAGGCAGTAGGTGTTGGGGATGAAGCCTTTCTTTTCTTTGAAGGCTTAGGAACATTTGGGGCTTTTGTTGTGGGAGTTTTGCATTTCTTTAGGTCATAGCTTGTCCCAACCTTTTTCAGCAAGTCTGCTAGGGTCTCTTGGATAGATGAAACAGGTTCATCTCTTTGTGTTCTCAAATGAACCAACCCCTCAGCAGCTTCCCCAGAACCACTTCCCCCTAACTTCATACTACTCTCTTCTACCCTTTCTTGTGCAACCCCATAGATAGCAGGCACTACTCCTTTCCCATTTCCCCTCTCTTCACCACATGCACCCTCTCTCTCTTTTTCTTTTTCAGAATTCTTTTTACCTCCACTCCTTCGTGACCCTTGTAATTCTACATCCTTAATAGACCCAATCAGAAAACACCTAGTTTTTAGATTTTCAAACACAGAAGAAATTACCTTAGATGGAGAGAGAGTCAGAAGACCCAGGTTCTTCCCCCTTAGTAGCGGATTGATATGATTCAGAATCAGAGCTGGAGTCGGAGTTTTGGGTCTGGCTTGCCTTCAACTTCTCATTTAATTTCTTCCTCAGAGCCCCAGACGCTACAGTCTTTCGAGCAAGCATTTTCACCCTTCGCAGTCTAGGTTTTGGAGATGTACTAGGTGGAGGAGGTGTGGATGTATTTGAGGGAGTTGGTGGTAGGGGAGTTCCAGGATTGTCTTGTGGGTTAGTCATGATTGTTGGTTTCTTGAGAGAATTTGGCAATTAGAGTTTTGGAGAAGAGGGCAAGTGAAAGTGAAGAAATTTTTTTGACGGTTTGGAATTATGAAGATGGCAGGAGAAATGATGTGTATTTAAAGAGAAATACACATTTAATAGGTAACAACAACTTTTAGCAGTGGTCAATTAGAGGTCTAATCAACCTGAAATTCCATATTTTGAATGACCGGTTTATCTTCCCTAGATTTTAGGCAAATGTTTTGGTTTAGATTTCTAGTCAAACGGAACTGGTTCAAAGCTAGCGAATAGAATTTTCTAGGAATTGAACAATTATAGGACTTCTGCTCATGATTTAAATATTAATCTTTCTAATTGTGCAGAGTATAGAAAACATACCTTACCTTTCATATGAACCTATACTGATGAACCAGGTTCTTCATTTAGAAGTCTCTTGAACATGCCTCAAATGCCATAATAGAGAAAATTTTGTAAGAGATCAGTGAGTCATATAAACACATGTCACATGAGTATACTAATTAAAGTATGAAGCTGAGTAAGAATTAATCTGGATATTTACACAAGTTCAGAATTCCTAGCCAATTTTTTTTTTATTTTTCAAATTTTTTTTTCATAATTTTTTTCCATTGTGCATTCTGAGCTTGACCTATTAGGTGATCTTAATCATCCCTAATTCTAACCTGTTCCTCTCAAAGTTTTCTCTATTTAGTGCTTTAGTGAAGATGTCAGCAATTTGCTTATCAGTAGCACAAAATTCTATGGAGATCAATCCTTTCTCATAGTTATCTCTTAAGAAGTGGTGTATATCTATGTGCTTAGTCCTCTTATGATTAACAAGGTTCTTTGTCATACTTATAGCACTAGTGTTATCACAGAATATATAAATGCAACCAACTTCAATGCCAAAATCTACCAGTTGTTGTTTGATACATAGCAATTGAGCACAACAAGAGGCAGCAGCAACATATTCAACCTCAGCAGTGGATAAGGCCACTGAATTTTGCTTTTTAGTGGCCTATGATACAAGACATGAACCAAGAAAGTGAGCCATACCCGAGGTGCTTTTCCTATCCATAAGGAAACCTGCATAATCAGCATCAGCATATCCTACTAGATTGAAATTACTATCTTTAGGATACAAAAGACATAGATCATTGGTGCCTTTCAAATATCTTAGTATCCTCTTTACAGCAGTCAAGTGAGACTCTTTTGGATTAGCCTGAAAGCGAGCACAAAGCCATACACTGAAAACTATGTCAGGTATGCTGGCAGTAAGATATAAGAGTGAACCAATCATACCCCTATACAACTTCTGATCAACTGATGAACCAGGTTCATCTATGTCCAATTTAGTGGTAGTTGCAATGGGGGTATCTATTTCCTTTGATTCATCCATTTTAAACTTTTGGATCAGCTCTTTTGCATACTTCTACTGATGGATCATGGTTCCAGTTTGGCTTTGTTTGATCTGTAAGCCTAAGAAAAAGTTAAGCTCACCCATCATACTCATTTCAAACTCACTCCCCATTAATTTGGAAAAATCCTTACTTAGTTTATCAGTGGTGGCCCCAAAGATTATGTCATCAACATATATTTGTACCGCAAGGAGATCCTTACCTTTTTTCCCTTAAGAATAGGGTACTGTTAATTTTAGCTCTTTTGTAGCCATGTTCAAGCAGGAATTTGGACAGTCGTTCATACCATGCTCTAGGAGCCTACTTAAGTCCATAGAGAGCCTTGTCTAATTTGTACACATTCTTAGGGCATTCCTTGCTCTCAAACCCTGGAAGTTGTTTCACAAACACTTCTTCCGTCAGGTAGCCATTCAGGAAGGCACTTTTGACATCCATCTGATAGAGAGTGAATTCCATGTGTGCTGCAAAGGCTATGAGGAGTCTTATTGCCTCTAGTCTTACAACTGGAGCAAAAGTCTCATCATAATCTATACCCTCCTCTTGGTTGTAACCTTGGGCCACCAGTCTTGTCTTGCTTCTTGTAACTATTCCATCTTCATCAAGTTTGTTTCTGAAGACCCATTTTGTGCCAATAACTTACCTGTCTTTGGGTCTTGGAACTAGATGTCAAACTTGACTTCTCTCGAACTGATTGAGTTTATCTTGCATTATATTCATCCAATCTGCATCCTGCAAAGCCTCAACAACATTTTTAGGTTCAATAAGAGATAAGAAGGCATTAAAAGCACACAGATTCTTTAATTGTGATCTAGTTTTGACTCCAGATGTTGGATCAGTGATTATGTTCTCAATAGGATGAGAACTTTGATACTTGTGAGGTTTCACAACCAACTGATTTCTGCTAGACGTTTCTCCCATGTTTTGTTGTTGAGGAACAGGGTCATGAACAGGTTCTTTTAGGGATTAGTTTCAATTCCTCTTTGATCAGTTCCCCCTGTCAGGTTGCCCTAGATGGAAGAACATGTTCCATCACATGTTCCTTATTTTGGTGCCACTTTAACTTGTGCTGAGACTTTAGTCAGATCCATTACCAGTCCAATAGATTCATCTTTAGATGTTAAAAATAGTACCCATGTAAATCTATAATAATCATCAACAAGTATCATCACATATTTCTTTACACCTCTGCTCAAGGTTCTCATTGGACCACAGAGATCCATATGGACTAGTTCCAACGTCTTGGTTGTGCTTACCATTTTCTTACTTTTGAAGGATGATCTTACCTGCTTCCTCCTTGCACAGGCCTCACAAATTTTGTCTTCCTTGAACTTGATGTTAGGTAGCCCTATCACCAAGTCCTTGGAAACTAATTTGTTGAGTTGATTTAGACTAGCATGACCAAGTCTTTTATGCCACAGGAGGGGATCATTATCCAACACACTTAGGCAGGTGAGTTCATTTTCTGAAAGAGTAGACAAATCTACAATGTAAATATTGTTAACTCTTTTTCCTTGCAAAACAATCTTGTCAGTGGTAAGGTTAATCACAAAGCATTTGGTAGAGGTGAATGCTACAAGGTTACCTCTGTCACACAGTTGTGACACACTGATCAGGCTGCATTTCAAGCCATCTATCAAGTAGACATTCTCAATAGAGTGTGAGTCTATCTTACCTACCTTTCCAACCCCAATAATCTCACTTTTCTTCCCATTTCCAAAGGAGACATTACCTCTCTTTAAGTCCTCAAGTGAAAGGAACTGGTTCTTACTTCCAGTCATATGTTTTGAGCATCCACTATCTATGTACCATATTTGATTACTTCCCTTCACTTGGACCTGCAAAAAGAAATCAAGGGTTAGTCTTAGAACCCAAACTAGTTTGGGGTCCTTTTCTATAGGCAAAGGGGTAAATCAAATTCCTTTTAGCCCACCCAAGCAGCCTATTTTCTCTTGAACAAAAGCTTTGTTCTTTTGACTGACCTTTTCTTTGCATTACATTCATTTTTGTAATGGCCAGTCTTGCCACAGTGTGTGCAGATTTTGTTCTCTAGAAGAGTGAGGTACTTGCTTTTAGGATCCCACTTAGGTGTTTGAGTCTCATAGCCAAGTCCTCTTTTGTTGCTACTGTGATGTTCTTGTAGCCAGGAAAGTGCATCAGAAGCCTTGTTCCATTTGTAAGTTCTGTCTAGTTCATGTTTTACCTTCCTTAGATCTTATTTTAAGACTTTTATCTGCTCATCCTTCTTGTACAACTCATCCTTCATTTTTTCTAAGTTTTCTTCTAGGGTGAGATGTGTGTGATCAGCTTTCTTCTTACCTGTTCCTAGTTTCAGTTTTAAGTTCTCAGACCTAATTTCTAAGACACTGGTGTCAAGTTCAAGAACCTGGTTCTTCAACTCAACATTTTTACTATCACTCTCATTAGCCCTAGATTCTAGATTTTTGCACTTAAGATCACACATTCCCTAGACAGATCTTCCTTCTCATTGTTAATTGTCTCAAACTCATCAAAGAAGTCTAGCAATAGTTCAAACAACCTTTCTATAGATAGGAATTTAATCTTGTCTTTGAGATGAAGGACACTTATCTCTTGTTCATCATCTAATTCTCCAATGGCCATAAGTTTTTGTTCATCTCTAGCTTCATCTTCTGAGTCCTCTTCTGATGTTTCTCCCCAAGCAGCAACCATAGCCTTTGTTGATCCTTTGTTCCTTTTGGGTTGAACCTATTCCTTCGTTCAGCCCTTTCCTTCTTCCACTCAATTTCCCATTGAGGACAGTTCTTGATCATGTGATCAGTCTTACCACATTTGTAGCAACCCTCGTTGGTCTGTTTCTCAAGAACCCTTGGTTTGTTAAAGGTTGTACCTCTTGAAGAACCATTTTCTCTCATCAGGTACTTTTTAAAATCTCTTGTGATCATGGCCATTTCATCATCCTCCAAATCTGCACCTTCAGCTATTCTGAGAGCCAGACTTCTTTCCTTCTTGGGTGCATCTATTTTCATGGTTTGCCTTCTCAGTTTATAGGCAGTGAGGTTTCCAATCAGTTCGTCCAGCTTGAGGGTAGCAATGTTCTTTGATTCCTGAATAGCAGTGATTTTGCTTTCCCAAGTCACTAGTAAGACTCTTCTTAAGATTTTCTCAACCTTGTCTTCTTCAAGGATAATTCTCCCAAGAGATTTAAGTTCATTTGTTAGTGTTGTGAACCTTGTGTACATCTCCTGGATAGATTCTCCTTCCTTCATACTGAAATTCTCGTATTGAGAATATAGCAGTGTTCCTCTTGATCTCTTTACTTGAGGAGTTCCTTCATGAGGCACTTGTAAAGTGTCTCATATTTCCTTTGTAGTGGTACAACTTTGAATCATGTTGTACTCGTCTGGACCCAGTCCACACACAAGCCATTTCTTGGCCTTTGCATTCTTTTCCTATTTCTTCAAGTCTTCAGCAGTGCAGTCAACTCTTGTCTTTGGCACATCCACTCCTTCAGCATTCTTCTTTGTAGTTGCTAGAGGACCATCAGTGACTATGTCCTAGAGTTCATAGTCTTCTCCTATAACGTGATCTCTTATCCTATTCTTCCACCAAGAATAGTACTGACCATTAAAGAGTGGAGGCCTAGCAGTGGATTGCCCTTCCCAGTTTCTAGGTGGTGCACTCATTTTGATATTTTCCTAAGGTGTTAGCCTCTTCAAGGATAACCCGCTCTGATACCAATTTATGTTTTAAGCGTCAATACCACACAAGAGGGGGAGTGATTTGTGTGGTACCCAATTTTCGCTTAACTGAACTATAGAAGAACCGGGTTCTTCTAGGTGTTCCAACTATTATTATTTGTGGAATAATAAATACAGAAAATAAAGAACGCAGAGATTTTTACGTGGAAAACACCTGGCTCAAAAGGTGAAAAAACCACGACCTACTACTCAGTAAGATTTTCCCAAACTTCCACTAAAATCACTGAGCCAAAACAGCATTTACAAAAACTCTTTGTAAACCTAAGGATTAACTCTAATCCTGTTATGGCACACGCTTCAACTGTTGCGACAACTTCAAGTTAGCTATAACTTGAACACTCTAGGTACCTAATACAATTGTTTCTATGAAAGCTGAAAGGTACAATTTTAAACCACCTACTACAATCGAACTAGAATAAAAGATAGACATAATCGAACTGGTTCTTCTACCTTGTTCAAGTAGCTTCAGGAGTGCACACTCAAATCACACATAAACTTCTTGCAAAATCGCCTTGCTCTTTTGCTCTCAATTTAGTTTAACTTCTGTGTATGTGCATTACCTGTAAGAGAGAACAACACTTACATTTAATAGGTTAGTAATCAGAGTTTGATTGAGACTCAATTGCTCCTCTTCTATCGTGGAAGAGTTCATAATGATCTCAAACTCTAACACTATCTTCATCCTAGATTGTGTTCTCTTCATATAAGGAGACTTTCTCCCCTTATCCAATATGCAACCTTTTCGATCAGATCAGGAGATATTGTTGCTTGATCAGTAGGACTTATCTCATTCACGTGCATCTCATATGTATAGGTTGATCATGACTGTTGCTTCACAAGATGGATCTGGTCTATGACTAATTTCTTTTGTCAATCTTCAAAACTTCACCTGTTCTTGGGCCAACAAGGCTCCTTCACGAGGAGAAGGAAGTTGGATCAATGTACTGGTGATATGAGGCGTACTGGTGCTCGAATTACGAGAAATATTATATGGAGCAAGTAACTTCCTGCGGTGCGTGTTTCACTTTTTAACCTTTCAAGTTAACTTCCTGCCTATTTCAGTTGTAGAGAAAGATGGAGGATATGGAGCACCTTAGGGTTGGAGCCG
Source organism: Nicotiana sylvestris (assembly GCF_000393655.2). Taxonomy (NCBI): domain Eukaryota; kingdom Viridiplantae; phylum Streptophyta; class Magnoliopsida; order Solanales; family Solanaceae; genus Nicotiana; species Nicotiana sylvestris. Next base: position 98,293,735 of record NC_091061.1, read on the forward strand.
ACCGAGTTAGGAATGACTGTGGCGAACTAAGAGCTCAGGTGTAGGCTTAAGCTTTAGAGGAGAAGGGTGCCTTGGCTAAAGTTTCCGCCTTCGAGGCCCAACTCTGCCTAGCTTGTGACAATGTTTCAGTTCAAGTGGATATGATTGCAAAGATCAAGTCCGAACTTTCGAAGGTCAGGGCTGAAATCGTTGATGCTCGGGCTGAAGCAACATTGAATTGGACTAGGGCTGATCAGGAGATGGAGATTCATTTGAAGTATGCTATTGATGCCCAAGCCGAGTTAAAGAGTGCCCTCGATCGTGAAAGAGGATTGAGGAATATGTTCATTGCAGATCCCGAAGAGAGGTACTTGAAGAGGTCGGCGCCAGGGGTTTTGTTCTTTCGAAAAAGCTAGCTCAGTCACTTCTTGCCGACGCTGTGGGAGTGAAGATGAGGCTGGTAGGTCGTAGCCTTCTGAAGTGGAGCGTAGACTTTGCCATTTTGTATGTGATACTCGCAGAGCGCGTTTGTAAATGGAGAACACACCTTTTTGCATATGTAAACAAAAGAAAACCTGAAGCTTTATCTCTTATATATCCCTTTCTGCTTTGCTTTTGACCAGGCGGGCTGGTTTCGGAGTTGGCGAGAATCCTTAGATTCGTAATACGGTTCCGGAGCTCATCAGGCAAGCCCGGAGGCTTTTACAGGCTTGGTTGATGTGGCCTTTAGTGCAAGCTGGCGTTAGAGCTCTTATGCTTTGTTAAACTATTTTGGGTTTGGTCTCCGAGTCGGGTTTTGACTCGAGCCTATTAGACCCTCAAGTTTTTGCGTCTGCATGGGCGGGTGACAATGGCTCTTACGCCTTGCCCTTGGGCATTTGTACTTTAACTATTTTGGGTACAGTCTCCGAGTCGGGTTGCGACTCGAGCTTAATTGGCCCTCAAGTTTTTTTAGGGCTGGTGACAATGTCTCTTACGCCTTGGGTTGAAGCGACCTCTTATGTATGTGGCCCCGAGGCTTGTGAAGTTGGTGACGATAGATCTTACGTTGTGCCCTTAGGCATGTATAGTTAACTATTTTGGATCCGGTCTCTGAATCGGATTACGACTCGAGCTTACTTTGACCCTCAAGTTTTCAAATCTTAAGCTGGAGACAGTGGCTCTTACGCTTTTGACCGTTGCAACCTTTTAATGTGTGGCCCTGAGGCTCGTTTGGCTAGCGACAATGGCTCTTATGCTTTTGCCCTTAGGCATGTGTAGGCTTTGTTTTCCTCTCGTTAAGGACTTTGAGATAATTTTTCCTGACCCGTCATCGGTACGAGAATAACCTCGATTTCAAGTCGTTTAGAGGTGATGTTCGAGCACCTTGGAAGGTTTAGCTCATTGGCTGAGTAGCTCGAAGCCTTCGTGATTTGGAGCTGACATGGTCGAAGCTTGTTTGCCTATCGAGGGTAGCCTATTTTAACCGGTTCTTTTCGAAGTAGATTCGAAGTAATGGCCTATGATTTTGTTAGCGACGGTCGGGCATCCCCGAGTCGCGTTAATTTGGTTGGTGCAGCCGTATTGACCGTAGTCATTTGTGTTTGGTCGGAGCCATTTGTCATCCCGAGTGTGGCATTTTAGGCATCTATATCGAGGGTATGCCCTTTCGGGAGTCTTACAAATGTGACATATAGCCTAAACTTCGGGATCGAGTTTTATGCTTGTAGTAAGGTCTTACAAAATTTTCATGCATGTTGAGGTCTTATAGTTTTCTCATGCCTGTTGAGGTCTTACAGGTTTTTCACGCCGTTGAGGTCTTATAGCTTTTTTATGCCATTGAGGTCTTATAGCTTTTTTCATGCCGTTGAGGTCTTACAGATTTTGTTGCTATGTTGAATAGACCTTGTTGGACCGAGTTTGCCCGCGTAGGGTCTTACAGCCTCGGGTTTTTAAGTGAGTGGCGACTAATGACAGTCTCCGAGTCATCGAGTTTGCTTAGGTTCAAAGTCCATTACTCGTGAGCTCAGAATTGCCTCGTTGAGGCCTTATGAGCATGGAGTTCCGACCCTTGAGGCCGTGCATTTCTCTTTCGAGCTTTTGACGTCAGTCTCCGAGTACTCAAGGTACCCTCGATGTTGGAGATCCTTGGCAATTTCCGCATTGCCTTTCTTGAAGGTTTTATGATTTCGGAGTTTTAACCCAAAGGTCATCTGAGTGTTGAATTACCGACGTCAATCCCCAAGTGTTCGAGACATTTCCGGCGGAGGAATTGTCACCTTAGCTTGCGAAGGTGCTTTTGATAAAAAATATTCTTTAATTGTTCGGTATAATAGTACACGTATTCGCCGATGGGAGCCTGGCTATATGGACACAGTTCGTTTGACCGTTTGTCCAGGTACATTACTTTCCTACAGGGACCCCATTTGCCGTTTCACGACTTTTCCGAGCGGGTGGCTTCCTGGGGGAATGCTCCCCATCGTTCAAAGTTAACTGCAAAAGAAATTTTGAGCATTTGCTGAGTTTCCCTTAGGTAGCCTGCAGACGGTTGCCTCATTAAAAACCTTGCCGGTAAAAACCCTTCTTTTGGGACAAAAACTCTACCGAAGGAAAAGAGTGCAACGGGGTTTTTAGAGCCTTAAGGTCTTCGGGCAGTGTTAGCGTTTTGACCGCTCCGATCGAGTGCTTGCATAAGGGTTAGTTCTAAATTCAAAACAAAAAGGGAGATGGTCGTACCTTGAAGTGAGATATGTTGGCGATGCCTCGGGATTGATTTGCTACAATTGTGAGGACTGATTTGTTTCAATTGCCCGAGGTGAAGACGCGGTATGGTCCTTTACTTCATTTTGCTAAGTTCGATCGAGGGTGAGGCCCGATTCGCCCTTTGGTTTATTCGGGGGAGGAGGTACGAGCGTTGGTACCACATCGTGTATTGCGAACATTTCCCTTGCCGCATATTGTTCCCCGTAGACAGTTTTAATTCCGTCCTTTGTTGGAAATTTTATCATCTGGTGAAGGGTAGACGGTACCGCTCTCATGTAGTGTATTCATGACTGCCCGAATAAGGCATTATACCTCATGTCTCCTTCGATGACATGTAATTTGGCATCTTGGGTCGTGCCGGCCACGGTGACCAGAAGGATGATTTCTTCTTTCGTTGTTTCACTTGCCATGTTGAATCTGTTGAGGACTTGAGTTGCGGGCACGATTTGGTTGAGCAATCCGAGCTGCTCTATCACCCTCGACCTGACAATATTAGCCAAGCTACCTGGATCCACGAGTACACGTTTTATTCTAAAATAATTCACAAAGAAGGAGATTACCAATGCGTCACTGTGAGATTGAGACAAGGCCTCGGTGTCTTCTTCGCTGAATGTGAGGGCGTCCTCGAGATTAAATCCTCGGGTCCGGTTTTTCTCTGGTGATGGATATTTTCGTTCTTCTCATTACGGGTTCCTGCGGGGCATCGGTATCCCTCATGATCATGTGGATGACAGGTTGTGGCTCGTTTGCCTCGTTCTTCTTGGTTGCCTCCCTTTCCCGGAACTGATTTCTGGCTCGATCGCTAAGGAATTCTCGAAGATGTCCTTTGTTAAGTAGTCGAGCTACCTCTTCTCACAATTGATGACAATCCTCGGTCCTGTGGCCGTTTGTGTTGTGAAATTCACATACCAAGTTGTAATTCTTTTGCGAAGGATCCGAATGTATAGGTTTGGGCCACTTGGCATCTCTGATTTTACTGATGGCGAACACGATGTCCAACACATCGATGTTGAAGTTGTATTCGGACAAGTGAGGCGCACCCGTTGTCACTACGTTCTGATCTAACCTAGCTTTGCTGATGAGCCCTCGAGGATCTTGTCCTCAATCCACTCTCCGATCATTGTGAGGTAGGTTGCGCCTCGGAGCGTTCCTCCTATCTTCGAGGTATTGTTGATACCTTTCTTTGCTTGGTTTTGGTTCCTTTGCCAGGAGCCTGCTCGGGTATACTAAGCCCGAAAGGGCTCCCAGTTGGTCATCCTCAGCCTTATCTTCGACTGGTACCGGTTGTGGACATCTGACCAGGTCACAGCTGGTTACTCGATCAGGTTCTGTTTTAGCTATCTCGAAGCCACCGAGCTTCATTCTTTCAAACATTGAGTGAAGGCCTGCACTGCCCAGTCGTCGGAGGCTGGCGGTAGCTCTATCCATTCCATCTGAAAGCAAGACACGAATTCCCGCAGCATCTCGTTCTCCCTTTGCTTTATTTTGAAAACGTCGGACTTCCTCGTCGCTACTTTGATGGCCCCAGCATGTGCCTTTACGAAGGAGTCTGCTAGCATGGCGAATGAATCTATAGAGTTAGGATCCAAGTTGTGATACCACATCATGGCCCCCTTCGAGAGTGTTTCCTCAAATTTTTTCAATAATACGGACTCGATCTCGTCATTCTTTATATCGTTGCCTTTTACCGCACAGGTGTAGGCTGTAACGTATTCATTAGGGTCAGTAGTCGCGTTGTACTTAGGGAGTTCCGACATTCTAAACTTTTTTGGAATGGGTTTCGGGGCCGCTTCCTCGGGGAATGGCCTTTGTATGAACTTCTTCGAATCCATGCCCTTGAGGACCGGGGGCACACCCGGGATCTAGTCGACCATAGAGTTATAGGTTTCGACCTTCCTGTTGTTGGCTGCTATCATTTTCTCGCCCGATTCGATCCTTTTTGTGAGATCCTCAAGCATTTTTCCTATGGTCGGGTCGGCTATTGACCTGTTATTGCTCGATCTCTAGGGTACTTGTTCGGCTGGGGGAGCTATTCCCGGTACTACTGTGCTGGGAGTCTTTGGATGGCTTTGCAACTGAGCGATAGCCAACTGCTGTGCCTGCAACATTTCAAAAATAACATGAAAACTAACTTCATGTTCTTCCCAGGCTGGGGTTTTTTGGGCTTCTTGTTGGTCGTTATATCGTATGCTCCTGTCGGTGTGTGAGGTTTCGTCGACCTATTGTGCGTCCTGCGAATCCGTGTCCGCTGAAATTGGTCCGGGCGTGTTATCAGGATTCTGCGGTGGCGCGCCGACGATTGGAACAGCCACACCATTTTCCCCACGGTTTTCGAGGTTGTCGTTCTTGACTCTGTTTACTGAGCCAAACATTTTGTCCTAAAATCAAAAGATCTTGGACAAGAAAAAGTGTGAAAGATGACTTGCGTTATGTAATGAAACCAGCAAGAAAATAATCACTATTATTTTTATCCCCACGGTAGGTGCCAAACTATTTACCGTAAAAATGGTAATAACAATTAAATTTGTAAATGGGACTCTAAAAATACGTGATCTATTTTTATGCCAGTTGTTAGAGCAATGGATGTTAGATGTATGAAATTTAACGATGAAGTTCAAACTAAAACGGGGCAGTAATCAAACCGAGGGGCTTGATATTTGGGCGTCGAACTGATCGATAAAAGGCCTCGAGGTCGATGCCTGGGCTCAAGCTCGAGCTATCGGGGGTAGCCGGGAAGGGAATAACAGTTAGGATATAATTAAAGAAGGCTCTTTATGGTCAATATCAAGCAATAAATGAAGAACAAGTATGAAAGCAATAAATGGAAAGAGTAGCCTCGAGCGAGTAAGTTAGAGAGAAAAGAGAGAGAATTGTTATTGATCTTGTATAGAATAGTTTAATTGTCCCTCTACAGAGTGTTAATGATTCCCCTTTTATAAGAGAGGGGAAACCAAACTTAGTACAAGATACGTTGAGTGATAAAGGAAGCGGGATGGGATAGCTAAATAGCTTCATGACGTATACGTAGACCAATGTTAGGCTGCTCAGGTAGACTTAATCGACTCTAGACGGACACTTCAAAGGCCTCCCATGCTCATCGAGGTCTCGGCCAATATTATCCCCAGGCCGGGTGTCGGCAGATCATGAGGGAAGTACCTGGCTTGAGGCCTCGAGCCTCCGAGGTGGTCTCATGAAGCACTTTGTCAATGAGAAATTGGTCCCTTGATTTCACCGTACACAATGCTCATTGGGGTCTAAGGTTCCATTGAACTTCAGAAGGTCTGGCATTCTGAACTTCTTTGGAATAGGTTTTGGAGCCGCTTCCTGTGGGAACGACTTCTCTACGAACTTCTTCAAATCCAAACCCTTTAGGATCGGGGGTGCGCCCAAGATTTGGTCGACTCTGGAATTGTAGGTCTCTACCTTCTTGTCGTTGGCTTCTATCTTCTTCTCGTCTTACTCGATCCTCTTTGTGAGGTCCTCGAGCATCTTTATGATGCCAGGGTCGGCTGTCGACCCGTTGTTGCTTGATATTTCTGGCACCTGTTCGGTCCGAGGGGCCATTCTCGGGGCCGTTGTACTTAGGTTTTTTTGGTGGCTTTGCAGCTGAGCGATTGCTAGTTGTTGTGCCTGCAATATCTCAAAAATAACGTGTAAGTTAACCTCATGTTCCTCCTGAGCTGGGGTTTTTTGGACTTCTTGTTGATCTCCTTGATGTATGCTCCTGTTAGTGTGGGAGCTTATATCGACGTGTTGGGTATCGTGTGAGACCACATCTGCGGGGATTGGCTCTTGCGCGTCCTCAGGGTTTCGTGGTGGTGCACCAATACCTAGAACGGCTACACCATTTTCTCCATGGTCCTTAAGACTGTTGTTTTCTTATGCATTTATTGAGTTAGACATTTTGACCTGAAATCAAAGAGTCTTGGACAAGAAAAAGCGTGAAAGATAACTTGTGTTATGTAGTAAACCAGGAAGAAAACAATCACTATTATTTTTAACCCCACGGTGGGCGCCAAACTGTTTACCATGAAAATGATAATAACAATCAGATTTGATTTTGTGGTTCTAAAAATACGTGATCTATTTTTATGCTAGTTGTTAGGTAATGGATGCTAAGTAAAAGACTGGGAAACAAGACAATAGCTTGAAGACGATGTGATAATCTAACCGAATGGCTAATAATCGGGGCCTCGAGCTTGCATATTCGGGGCCTCGAGGTCGAGTCGGATGCCCTACCAAGAATAGTCGATGGAGTATTAACAATTATGAAAGCCTTGATGCAAGCCTTTTATGACCAATAATGAGCAATAAATGAAGAACAACAAATAGAACACTATGAATATAAGCAATAAATGTAGGTAGTGAAATCAAGAGAATATGTCGAATTAGAGAGCAGAGAATGTTCTTGTGTATTCAATATTGTGTATCAAGTGTCTTACAAAATGACAAGGATCCCCTTTATATATGAGGGTGAATCCCAACATAGTACAAATGCATTTATTACAAAGATATGAGGCTTTTACAGCCATTTAATGCCATGATGCGGGCTTGGACTAGCCTAATAAACTTTATCAGCTCTAGTCACGTGCCTTAGGAACCTCACATCTATCCACCAAAGCCACTGATTTTCACTGCATCGAGGTTGGTCGTTGCTTACACTACCTCGAAGTTGATCACTGAGAACCCTCGAAGTCAATCACTGAGAACCCTCGAGGTGCCTTGATGATCGTAAAATCGAACCGCTGATTTTTACCGTATACAATTTATCTAACTCCATTCTAGTATCAATACCTCCACTCTCACTTTTATATTTTTTATATGTTGCATGAGTGATTCTAAAAGTCCTATATTTTGGGTGCTTGCTTGACTTCCAGAAAGCCCGAAAGTCGAAGTGTCCAATGAAGAACAATCTGAAGATGAAGCAAGCACAACACCTTTTGAGCTGACCTTTACATACTCACTAAATAATGAAGTCATGTACTTCGTCACTTCTGCTTGTATAGTTGCCCCTGGATTTACACCAAACATCTTTACAAGTGCATAGCTAACTGATTCGAGCTTGTAACGTGGATCCAAAATACATGAGATAAAAATTATCTTGTTCATTTTCCCTGGATCACCCTAATACTTATCAAACTTTTCTTACATATTCTTTGCCATTTCACTTCAAACTGTATCTTCATTTGCTATCAATTGCTTCAAATAAATAGCAACTGTACAAATTTCAATAAAATGAATATTCGATGTAACATAACGTGATCCAAATATCTTCAAAGTAAGAAGATAGAAGATTTCAAGAAACTTTGTAATTCTTTTTACATTCTCCCAATCACTACTCAAAATTTCACCTGTAGGAATTCCAACATCAATATAAGAATGCTCAAGATAATGTCTCAAGCCAATTTCGCTAGAAGCATAATGTGAAAATGCACTTTCAAATTCAACAGCCATGTGCAACATCAAGTAGGTGGAATTCCATCTAGTTGGAACATCTAAGCATAAAGTTTTTTTTACAATTGAGTTGTTCATCATCAAAACATTTTTGAAACCTCTTCAACCTCGCAAGAGACTTCCTATCATATCTCATTGCATGCCTAACACGTTCAATAGACATTGAAGATTCTTTTAAACCATCCTGGATCACAAGATTCATGATGTGAGCCATACATCTCGCGTGAAGGTGAGTACCATTCATCAAATTAGTTCCCATTTTTGTTAATTGCTTAGACAATTCTGTTACTGTCACATCAATTGAGCTTGCATTATCAACTATGACAGTGAAGATCTTATTTATCCCCCACTCACGTAAGCACCTACCAATACCATTTTCCATATATTCGCCTTTATGACTAACAATAGGACAAAACTTAATTATTCTCTTATGCATATTCCATTCACTATCAATCCAATGGGCAGTGATACACATGTAATTGATTCTTTGTATAGAAGTCCAGGTAACAGTGGTAATACATACCCTTTGTTTTATTTCTATAAAAGACCTTTTCAACTTTTGCTTTTCTTCATTAAAAAGATCAAAACAATCCCTACAGTACTACGGGAAGGGATCCGAAAATAAGATTGTGCCACTTTCATAAAGTCTCTAAAACCTTCTTTCTCAACAAAGCTAAACGGAAGCTCATCAACTATTACCATACGACATAACGCCTTCCTACATTCTTCTTGATCAAATTTCCAAGTAACAACAACTACGTCACTCTGACTACCCTCAAGAACATGAAAGCCTAAATTTGATTTTTTTATCAACAATAGCAGGGCGTTTAGGACACATAAGTATATGAGAAAGAAGTGTTGATGTACCGTCTTTGGTCTTAAATGCATACTCAATAAAACAATAGTCACATTTTGCTTTTGTACTCCCTTCAGAAGTAATAATTTCTGTAAAATGATCCCACACAACGGACCTTTTTTTCTTTTTTTTTTGGTAATATTTGACTCCATTGTTTAAGCTTGACTTATAGCATTTGAATTAGAAGCCCCACTTTCACCCATCATCACCTTATCACTTTGTATATTTTCAGCCATGTATGAGTCACTGCAACAAGAAAAGAAAAGAAAAGGAATGAGAATAACAAGTTGCTTAATAGATATTTATACAAGGCATGTATGAGTTGTTTAACAGATTAGTCCTCTGCAACTATAATATGATGTAATTAAGAAAAAAGTAGTCTAATAGATATGCCACTGTAACTCTTGTAGCTATAACATGGATCATACAAGGATATCAAATTTCATTGAGATAACTATGTGATTGCCTGGGTTTAGATGCAAAGGAACAATTTCAGTAATTTAGCTCATTAAATATAATGGTATCTAAGCTTCTATTAATTTATTCATAGCACAAAGCCACAAACGAAGCAAAATTACAATAAATGTGTGGTCTTTCCCTTTGTTTCTTCTTCATTTCTCTTAGAAAAGTAATAATATATTAATAATCAACACAAAGGATGTGCTGGAGCCATATTTACAATTTTAAAAAGCAAAAATATGAGCTTGCTCTTCATACTAAGGCACTAAGAATTCTAATGAGAATTGAGATGCTATTTGATTTTAAAGACATCAACAAGAAATGAAACTTACCATCTGCTGACTGTTGCTCTGGCTATGGCCAGAGCGAGACGGCGAGATGGAGAGGCGAGCCGGCGAGAGAGAGATGGTGAGTCGACGAGATAGAGTGTTGGAAGCCTGGAAGTCGATGAAATAGAGTACTGCTGGTGGCTTCTGGTTGAAATTTAGGCGTTAGGGTTTCTGATTATTTAGGAATTAGGCGTTAGAGATAGAGTACCAGAAGTGGAAGGGTTTTTGATATTTAATATATATATAGATAAAAATAAATTTTATATATATATATTTATATTCTTAATGGGTTAGCGGATTATCCGTTAAGAAAATTTAATAATCCGCCCCCAAACTGATAAGCCGCTAATAAAAAAAATTCAATTTGTTCCCGTCCGTTAAACCGTTAACCCGATACCAATAAGCCATTAACCTTCAGTTTCGGTTCGGTTTTGAACACCCCTATCTGGAACCTTGGATAGGTCCATTTAGTTGGTTGAAACTTATGTGCGAAGTTTGGTCGTAAGACAGAACGTCTAATTGTGATTCAGACGCATTCGGCAAAGTTTGAAGATTTGAAAGTTAAAAGAAGGATTTTGATCGATGACTCGTGATTTTAATGTTATTCATGGCATTTCGAGCCTTTGGATAAGTTTGGATAAGGTATTGGGACTGGATGGTGTGATTGGATGGGGTCATGGGGGCCGTAATTGTGTTTCGGGATGCTTTTGGACCATTTCTCTTTGTTTAGCTATTGCTGGTTTCTGGTGTCAAATGTGTGCTTCGCGATCGCGTAGAAGGAATCGTGATTGCGAAGGTTTGTTGGAGCTGGTGAAGAATTTGTTCTTTGACATTGCGTAAAGGGTGTCATGATCGCGATGGATCGTCAGGTTGTTCTACGCATTCAAATGGGAGGAGTCGTGAATGCAAAGGGTTAGTTAGGCTAGCCTGGTTTTGGGAGAGTTGTTCTACGTGATCGCGAAAGGGATGTCGCGATCACGAAAGAGGAAATTATTAAGGTTGGAAATTGGCATTCATATTGGCGGAGCTGGGCTTGCGTTCGCATAGGTTTGGAGAATGATGCTTCGTGATCGCGAGGGTATGTCCGCAATCATGATGAAGGAATCTTGGCAGTGGTGGTTTTGGCTTCCGCGATGATGGGTCTTCTATGATCGCGATAAAGAGTGATTGGGCAGTGTATAAGAATTTTTATCGGGACTTAGCTCATTTAATCTCATTTCTCGTTTGGAGCCGATTTTGGGGCGATTTTCAAGGGGCATTTTCATCACTATTATTAAATACATGGATTTTGTATGGACTTGAACATGAAATTTTTTAGAAATTATGGAATTTTAGAAAGAAATTTGGAAATGAGATTTTTGAATTTTGACCACAAAATTGGATATGAAATTGAGAATAAATTATATATTTGAGTTCGTGGTACTATGGGTAATATTTATCTTCGAGAAATTTTAAGATCCAAGCGCGTGGTCCCGAGAGTTGACTTTAATGACTTTTTGTGTGGAGTTGGAATTATTTCTAATTGATTAAATTATGAGTTTTTGAGTATATTGTGATTGGTTTGCATGTTCTTTGACTAGTTTTGGATCATTTGGTATTGATTTGAGGTGCTAGAGAGGCATTAGAGTGGTTATCGAATTTCGGAGCGAGGTAAGTCTCTTGTCCAACCTTGTGAGGAAGAAGTTTACCTCGTAGGTGCTACTTTGTTATGTGCTATGTGTGGTGGGAGCTACGCATGTATGATGTGACGAGTGGCCGTGCATATGCTAGAATTTCCTGATTATGTCTGGGTAGACTGAGACTCACACCATGCTTTAATCATATTATTTGAGGTATTCTTGCCTGTTTAAATGCTTTAATTTACATTTTAGCCTAGAACTGAACTTGTATAGAGTATCGAACATTATTATTTTTGAGACTTGGCGAGCTACTTGGTTAGTCATAGAATTTATACTATCTTTTACTGATTTATCCCACATTGTACGTATTTGTCCGAGAGTTTTATTGAATTTAATGACTCACATATATATTCGTGAGTGGGCCAGTGAGCCATCAAAGTTTTAATTATTCCTATGGGATCAAGTTGAACGCCTCAGCAGTAATATTATGGATTAGGCCATACGACCTCAGTAGTATATATTGAGATGCATCCATGGTTCGGGCTGAATGACCATGGAAGTGTACACTATTATTATGGGATCGGGATGTATGACACGATAGGAAATCAAGCCATTACTCTTATGGGATCGGCCCAATCGCCTCAGCAGAATCGTGAAAAATAATTAATAAGGAGTCGATGTACTTATGAGTCTTCCTGATTTGAGATTTGACATTTTATTTGGTGTTGACCATTATGTATTCCATTTGAGTAAGTATCCGGTATTTGAGGACTTCGTCAATACTCTTCAGTTGATGATCGTATTATGTACCTATATATGTTTTTATTGTTTACTTGCCATACTTTGTGCCTGTCTACTTTTAATGTTCTTGATTTATTGGACCACTAGTGAGTGTTGATGTCGACCTCTTGTCACTACTTCTTCGAGGTTACGCTAGATGCTTACTAGGTACGCGTTGATTTACGTACTTAAACTACAATTCTGCACTAATGTTACGATATGCAGCACGCGGAGTCCTTATCTATTCATTTATTGTATTATGTCCATTTTCTATTCCATACAGTTATTGTAGTAGTATTGTATATTCTGGTAGATGCTCATGCACTTGTGACACCGGGTTTTGGGGTTTTCTAGGAGATATTCACAGTTGTACTTATTATTACTATCACTTTGTTTTATGTATTATTCGTACTTGGTATTTTGGTAAAGAAATACATATGTTTTCATTGGTTCTAGATTTGATTCTAATTATTTAATAAAATTTCTGATTTTAAAAGCTAAAAAGAATAATTAAATTGGACGTACGCCCGTTGGCTTACCTAACAGCATTGTTGGGTTCCATCATGACCTATTACGAGATTTGGGTCATGACAATACTATCGAGGCAAATGACCCAGTCCCATAAGAGTATTGCTGAGGCGTTCAGCCCAATCCTATAAGAATATGAAACTTTAACGAGTCACTAACCGTACTCATGAATATATGTGTAAGTCATTAAATTCAGGTAAACTCTTGGTCGAATACGCACAATGCAGGAGAAATCCGTACAGGGAAATATAATTTTCATGACTAATCAAGTAGCTCGTCAACTATCTAAAATAGCAAGTCCAATACCTTACTCAAGTCTAATCTCAGGCTAATGTATAAATTAAAGTATTTAATCAGGCAAGAATAACTCAGATAGTACAATTAAAATATGGTGTGAGTCTATGTCTATCTGGACATAATCAGGAAATTCTAGCATATGCACAAACACATGTCACCTCATACGTGTGTAGCTCCGATAACACGTAGCACATAATAGATATAGCACCTACAAGGTAAATTCCCCCTCACAAGGTTAGACAGAAGACTTACCTCACTCTAAAATTTGATAACCGGCTCCAATACCTCTATAACACCTACAACCAATGCCAACAAATTTACAACTAATCAAAGAACGTACAAACCAATAAAAATATACAAAAAACTAGTAATTTCATCAATTAGAAACAAATTCCCAACTCCACATTGTAATGATCCGACATGTCATTTTGGGTATTTGTACATCGTTCAGTAGTTTGAGGTCTTGAGTATATTTATATGATGTATTATGACTTGTATGTATCGTCAATTTTGGTTTTCGAGTGGTTCGAGATTTGATTTGGAAGAATAATTTTATTTTGGAAGCTTTAAGATGAAAGAGTTGACCAATTTTGAAATTTATGTATTTGACCTCGTATCGGTATTTTGATGGTTCTGTTAGGTCCAAATGGTGATTTTGGACTTGGGCGTATGCCCGGATTTGCATTTGAATGTTTCTAAAAGGTTTTGGCTCTAATTGACGAAAGTTGGCAATTTAAAGGTTTGGAAAGCTCATAGGTTCAGGAGTTGACTTTGGTGTTATTGGGTTCAGATTATTGTTCTGGGAGTTGGAATAGGTTTGTTATGTCATTTGAAACTTTTGTGCAAAATTTGAGGTCATTCCGAGTTGATTTGATATGATTCGACACGAGTTTTGGAAATTGAAAGTTTAAAGTTCATGAAGTTTGATTTGAGGTGCGATTCATGATATTGTTATGAGTGATTTGAGACCTTGAATAGGTCCGTATTATGTTTTTAAACTTGTTGATATGTTCAGACGGGGTCCCGAGGGGCTCGAGTATGTTTCAGATTAATTTTGGACCATTGCGAATCATATTAGCACTTGCTGAGATTTTTGAGTCCTTATGCGATCACACCTGAGGAGAAATGGGCGCAAGTGCGGAGCCGTAGAAGCAGAACAGGAGATGTAGAAGCGGAAGAAGTGGCCCAGGGATCAGAGTCCACAAATGCAGAGGTTGACCGCAGATGCACTAGGGGATCCACGGAGGTTGGGTGTGTGGGCAGATGCGAAGGTTTTTCCGTTTCTGTCAGTCCGAGTATGCGAGGTGGTGTCCAAAATGTGATTTATCTGGGTTCATTAGTTCTCATAGATGCGAGATTTATACCACAGAAGCGGCTATTACAAATGCGACTAAGTGACCGCAAAAGAGGATTCACTGCAGAATATATTTAGTTCGAGGGTTTGTTCATTTTATCATATTGGCAGATTTGGAGATCGGTTCTAGGCCATTTTTTAGAGGATTTTAATCACATTGATTGGGGTAAGTATTTTCCTACCCGTTTGATTATGATTTATGATACATGTTAGAAATTATGTTTAGGCTACGTACTTATTTGGTTGAGACTAATGGGCTATTTCCTATTGTTTTGAGTCGTTACCTTAACTGTAGTTATATACTCAGTCATGATTCTTCATTTACATATCATATCTCAGTCTCGGTATATTACTTCCTTAATTCATCACATTTTATTATTTTCTATATGTGATACTGTTTGGGATGAATTCAATGAGGTTGTGAGTCCTTGAGACTTCATAGGTTATTGACTGATGTAGGTTCTATAGCCGTGTTGTGAGTGAAATATGGACCTCGGTTGCACGCCGCAACAGGACAGATTATCTATTGAGTGATATTGGTATCGGGTTGCACGCCGCAATAGGCCATATTGGCTTTTGATTTGCACTTGGGCAGGATCCGCCCCTCTAGAATTCTACATGCCAGTAGTGGGCGTAGGCACAATGACATATACATGTGCTATGGTGAGGGGCTTTAAGCCAGGAACCCGTACAGTGCTGAGTGATTGTGTATGTGATAAATTTCGATATTTGAGCCAGGCACCATGAGTGTGCTGAGAGTGAGTGTACTTGATGATAGCACTGTGAATTTATTTACTTGACATGTAGGCATAGAGATGTATCTTTCTTATGCTAAACGGTAATGAGACATTTTATGACTTAACATGCATATTGATATGTAAGCATAAAGATGAATTTCCTCATGCTAACTGGTGAACGAAAAGTCTTATTTGATGTTATGAATTGGCAAACACGGTTCTTTTTCTATAAACTCATGTTTAATTGATTTCAGTGGAAAGCTTTTGACTATGGCTATTATACTTGAAAATCATGTCTACTTTTCGGTAACTGTGAACGAGTTGAGCATAATACCTTTTAAGTTATTCACTTTTATTGTCTTTCATTATATTACTACGAGTTGTTATTGGCTACTGGCATTGGACACTGACCTCCTTCCGAGCTCGTCACTGCTTTCAACTTGAGGTTAAGTTTGTTACTTATTGAGTACATTGGTTGATTGTATTCATACTATACTTCTGCACCTTGTATGTAGATTCTGGAGCTGATGCTACTGTTTACAGTGTGTGACGACTCGGCCGATCGTCTTAAGAATTAACGTCTCGATCCCCTATTAACTACTTTTCCCAAGTTTATTTCTGCTATTTTGATTTGCCGGGTTGTTCAGTTTTGAGTTCGGGAAGTTTTGGGACACTTAGTCCCTAAATGAGAGCTTAAGTGTTGGAAAGTTAACCGTAGTCGGAACAGTGTGAAGACGGCCTCGGAATGGAAATTTGATGGTTCCTTTAGCTCTGTTAGGTGATTTCGGGCTTAGGGGCGTGTTCGTATTGTGTTTTGGAGGTTCGTAGCTAATTTAAGCTTGAAATGCCGAAAGTTGAATTTTTGAAGTTTCCAGTCCGATAGTGAGATTTTGATCTGAGGGTCGAAATGGAATTCCGGAAGTTGGAATAGCTCCCTAGTGTTGAATGTGACATGTGTGCAAAATTTTAGGTCATTTGGACGAGGTTTGATAGACTTTCTGATCGAAAGCGTGTTTTTAGAGTTTTTGAAATTCTTAGGCTTGAATCCGATGAAAAATAGGTGTTTTGATGTTGTTTTGAGTGTTCCGAAGGTTGGAACAAGTTTGAATGATGTTTTAGGATTAGTTGGCAGGTTTGGTTGAGGTCCCGGGGGCCTCAGGTGTGTTTCGGATGCTCAACGGACCATTTTTGGACTTGAAAAGATTGTAGATTTTCTGCTGTTGTGTTGCAGAGAAAACCTTCATCGCGTTTGCGAGGGGGTCTCGCGTTCGCGTAGAGCATCTGGGTGAAGCAGCTGAAATGTGCTTCGCATTCGCGATGATGTCTCGTGTTCGCGAAGGTAAGGACTCGTTGGCCTCCGCGTTCGCGACATGGTCCTCGTGTTCGCGTAGAGTTTGCTCGTGTAAGCTATGTGTTCGCGAGTGGACTTCGCGTTCGCGAAAGAGGAATTTGGCCAGCAGTACTTTTGTGCATCGCGTTCGCGAAAAAAGAATTACCTGGGCAGATATAAGATTTCAAAATCGAGGGTTTAGCCATTTTTATCAAAACTTAAGCTTGGGAGCTAGGATTTAAGCGAGATTTTGAGGGATTTTCAGAGATATCGATTGGGTATCGATTCTATACTCCTTTTTGCTTGTAACCATTAATCTAAACATAAACTCATCTTTTAATTTCGAAATTTATATGAAAATTGGGGAAAAGTTCTTAGACCAAGAAATTGAGGTTTGATTGGGGATTTGACATCGGATTTGGATAATTTTGATATGGTTAGACTCGTAAGAGTTTGAGGATTCTGAAACTATAAATTTTACCCGATTCCGAGACGTGGGTCCGAGGGGCATTTTGGTCATTTTACATAATTTCGCATATAAGCTTAGACTTTAATTGTAGAATCTGTTACTTGAAGTTGAAACTGAATTGAATAGATTTGGGCCATTTGGAGTCGAGTACTCGTGGCAAGAGCGTGGTTTCGGATTGATTTTTGAGCGGGTTCGAGGTAAGTGGCTTGTCTAACCTTATGCGGGGGACCTTCCCCTTAGGATTGGTATATTTGGTAATTGAAATGCCTTGTACATGAGGTGACGAGTACGTACTTGTGCTAATTGTTGGAAATTCGGTTTTCTTTAAGTAATTATTAGCATGTTTCCTTTCCTGTTTCTATTACTTGCACTATTAAGCCTGTTGTTAGCTTAGAAAAGCATGTCTAAGTGACTTAATTGCTCTATTTGTTCAACCTACCTTACTTGAATTTTGTGCAGCATGCTAGGCTAGAATCACTTGTTGCCTTCATATGAAATATTGTCATTTCTATATATTTTCCTGTTGCTGCTATGTATTTATTTTGGGACTACGGATGTGGGATTCCGGTAGCTCCCCTTTGTCTGTTTATCTTAGGACTACGGATGTGGGATTCCGGTAGCTCCCCTTTGTCTGTTTATTTTGGGACTATGGATGTGGGATTCCGGTAGATCCCCTGCACAGTTATATGGAACTACGAGAATGCACATGGTAGATTCCCCCAGTACTGGGTATTTATATTTGGGACTACGGCACGGGATTTCGGTAGATCCCCGCGCACTATGAGTTGGACTACGGGACGGGATCCCGGGAGATCCATTGGATATGTACATATGGGACTACAGGACGGTATCCTGGGAGATCCCCGATTGTTATGATTGGTGCTGAGCTATATTTCCTTTCCGTGTTTACCTTGTTTCTGTATAGTTGTTGTTGTCATGTACATCCTGTGTTATTTCATTGTTGTACTTATTTATACTATTCTGTTCTATACTGTTGACCTTATTATTTTATTTAACCTCAGTAGGGCCCTGACCTTCCTCGTCACTACCCAACCGAGGTTAGACTTGGCACTTACTAAGTACCGTTGTGGTGTACTCATGCCCCTTCTGCGCATGTTTTTCATGTGTAGATCCAGGTACCGCTACTCAGGCCTATCATTTTTGAGGAGGCGACTGCTCTAGAGACTTCGAGGTACATCTGTCGTGTTCGCAGACCGAGAAGTCCCTTTCTATTCCTGTTTTTAGTATTTAGCCCTTCTGTACTCTCCTGTTCTTATTAGACATTCTGGAGTTAGAGCTATGTAGTATTGATCTTAGCTTGTGATTCGTGGGTTTTCGGGTCTTGTATTTATGTATTGGTATTGAGAGTTAAACATGGTGTAAGCCGAGCGGCACATATAAAAATTGTTACTACTTTATTTCTATTTTAAATTGTTTGCTTCCGCAAATTTTGGTTTTTCTTTCGCAAATTAGGTTTACCTAGTCATAGAGACTAGGTGCCTTCACGATGGTTCACAGAGGGCGAACCGGGGTCGTGAAACGGTGGGAGTCGGCATTGAAGATGTACCCGCCTTTTGGATTTAGCTACCACTTGTCCTTGGTAGTATTGGATTTGAATCCTGCTTATGTACATTCCAAACATATGTTATATTTATTACATACTAGTTTTGTATATCTAAGTCTTAGTGGCTCCTAACTTGTACTACCACTCCTTGATTTGTTGTATAGAAACTCAGTTATTCCGTTTATTGATTTTTACTGTCTCACTTGAGTTGTGTTGACTACTGTTTGACTTACCTAGCAGGCTGGGTTACATGCCATCACGACTAGCCGAATTTTTAGATCGTGACACACACGAAATGTCAACAAAGTAAACCCCCGGGCTCACGTGTCTCAATTCTAAAAATTCTCGAAAATAAATATTACCCATAGCACCACAAACTCAAATATACAATTTATTCTTAATTCTATGTCCAATATCCTTGTTAAAACTAAAAAATACTATTTCTAGGTTTTCTTCCAAAATTCCATAATTTTCACTAATTTTCATGTTTAAATCCATATATAATCTATATATTTAGCTCACAATGAGTAGATATCACTTGTCTTATGATAGATGATGAAAATGCGCCTTCAAACCGCCCCCGAACGCGTCCGAATCACACTTAGATATTCTGGATCACAACCAAACTTCACGCACATGTTCCAATTAATAAAATGAACCTATCCAAGGTCTCGGAATATCGCTCGGAGTTCGATAACATCAAAGTCCACTGTAAGCGTAACGACCTGACCGATCGTTTCATGAGTTACCACTCCATTTTCTCCATTTCTGCTTTTTATTGTCTTGTTCAGCTGTATTATGTGATAGTGGTTTGGTTGGTTCGGGTTCGGAGAGGTTTTGGAAAGGAATGAGACACTTAGTATCTTTTGAGTAAGCTTAGGTTGGAAAAGTCAACCGGATGTTGACTTATGTGAAAAAGGGCTCAGATATGAATTTTGATGGTTTGAATAGCTTTGGGAGGTGATTTGGGACTTAGGAGCGTGATCGGAATAGGTTTTGGAGGTCCAGAGTAAATTTAGGCTTGAATTGGCGAAATTGAAATTTTGGCGTTTTTCGGTTGATAGGGGAGATTTTGATATAGGGGTCAGAATGGAATTTCGGAAGTTGGAGTAGGTCTGTTGTGTTATTTGTGAAGTGTGTGCAAAATTTCAGGTCATTCGGATGAGGTTTAGTAGACTTTTCGATCGAAAGTGGAATTTGGAAGTTTTGGAATTTGTTAAGCTTGAATTTGATGATGATTTGGTGTTTTGATGTTGTTTTGAGTGTTCTGAAGATTGGTACAAGTTTGAATGAGGTTACGGGATATGTTTTCATGTTTGGTTTCGGTCCCGAGGGCCTCGAGTGAGTTTCGGGTGGTTAAACGGATCAAATTCATGTTTGAAAAGTTGTAGATTTTCCTTCAGGTCTATTGCAGTAATTTGTTCATTGCGATCGCGTAGAAGTGTCCGCAATCGCGTAGGCTTTGTATGGCAGAGGTGGAATTTGTTCAGTGTGATCACAAAGGTCAGTATGTGATCGCGATTGGTTGAGAGATTGTTGTTCGAGTGTGGAGAGTTTGGGCATATGAGGAGGCAGTGTCCTTGTCTTCTTGAAGGTCCATCTTAACATAGGGGTCAGCCCTCGACTTCAGCTCCAGTTACTTCACCACCCGCACAGGCAGCTAGGGATGAGGGTCAGTCGGCTAGGGGTCACCCCAGAGGGGGAGGTCGATTATGTGGTGGTCAGGCCCATTTCTATGCACTCCTAGCCAGACCAAATGCCATTGCGTCAGATGCTGTGATTACAGGTATTGTCTTAGTCTGCCATAGAGATGCCTCTATATTATTTGATCCTGGTTCCACATTTTCATATGTGTCATCATACTTTGCTCGTTATTTGGATATGCCCCGTGAGTCTCTTGTTTCATCTGTTCGTGTATCTACTCCGGTAGGCGATACTATAGTTGTGGACTATGTATTCCGGTTGTGGGTGGTGACTATTGGGGGTCTGGAGACCCGAATGGACCTATTGTTGCTTTGTATGGTAGACTTTGATGTGATATTGGGCATGGATTGGCTATCTCCGTGTCGTGCTATATTGGACTATCATGTTAAGCCAGTGACGTTGGCTATGCCTGGTGTGCCATGGATTGAGTGGCGAGGTTCGACTGATTTTGTCATTAGTAGGGTGATTTCGTTCTTGAAGGCCCAGCGGATAGTTGGGAAAGGTTGTCTTTCATACTTAGCCTTTGTGAGAGATGTCAATGCAGATACTCCTAGTATTGATTCTGTTCTGGTTGTGAGGGATTTTCTCGATATGTTTCCTGCAAGCCTGTCGGGCATGCCACCGAACCGGGATATTAATTTTGGTATTGATTTGGTGCCGGGCACTCAGCCCATTTCCATTCCACCATATCGTATGGCACCGGCAGAGTTGAAAAAATTTAATGAGCAGCTTCAGGAACTCCTTAATAAGGGGTTTATTCGGCCTAGTGTGTCGCCGTAAGGTGCGCCTGTTCTATTTGTGAAGAAGAAGGATGGCACGATGAGAATGTGCATTAATTATAGGCAGTTGAACAAAGTTACAATTAAGAATAAGTACCCTTTGCCTCGTATTGATGATTTATTTGACCAGCTTCAGGGAGCGATGGTGTTCTCCAAGATTGATCTCCGTTCAGGGTATCACCAGTTGAAGATCATGGACTCGGGTATTCTTAAGACAACATTCAAGACCCGTTATGGTCATTATGAGTTCCTTGTGATGTCTTTTGGGCTGACCAATGCCCTAGCAGTATTCATGCATTTGATGAACAGTGTGTTTCGGCCTTATCTCGACTCGTTTGTGATTGTTTTCATTGATGATATTCTGGTGTACTCACATAGTCAGGAGGAGCACGCGGAACATTTGAGAGTTATGTTGCAGAGGTTGAGGGAGGAGAAGCTTTATGTAAAGTTCTCCAAATGTGAGTTTTGGCTCAGTTTAGTGGCTTTCTTGGGGCATGTGGTGTCCAATGAGGGTATTCAGATTGATCCGAAGAAGATAGAGGCAGTTTAGAGTTGGCCCAGACCGTTCTCAGCCGCAAAGATTCGCAGATTTCTTGGTTTGGCAGGTTACTACCGTCGATTCGTTTAGGGATTTTCATCTATAGCATCACCCTTGACCAAATTGACTCAAAAGGTGCTCCATTCAGGTGGTCGGATGAGTGTGAGGCGAGCATTCAGAACCTCAAGACTGCCTTGACCACAGCTCCAGTGTTAGTTTTGCCATCAGCCTCAGGTTCATATACAGTGTATTGTGATGCTTCGAGAGTTGGTATTGGGTGTGTGTTGATGCAGGAGTATAGAGTTATTACTTATGCTTCTCGTCAGTTGAATCCCCATGAGAAGAACTACCATTTTCATGATCTAGAGTCGGCTTCCATTGTTCACGCGGGATTTAGAGGCATTATTTGTATGGTGTGTCTTGTGAGGTATTTACTGATCACTGTAGCCTCCAGCACATGTTCAAGCATAAGGATCTCAATTTGAGGCAGCGGAGATGGTTGGAGCTGCTAAAGGACTATGATATCACTATTTTGTACCATCCGGGAAATGTCAATGTGGTGGCCGATGCCTTGAGTAGGAAGGTGGTGAGTATGGGGAGTTTGGCGTATATTCCTGTTGGGGAGAGACCTCTTGCAGTTGATGTTCAGGCCTTGTCCAATCGGTTCGTGAGGTTGGATATGTCAGAGCCCAGTCGGGTATTGGCTTTTGTGATTTCTCGGTCTTCCTTATTTGATCGCATCAGAGAGCGCCAATATGATGATCCTTATTTGCTTGTCCTTAAGGATAGAGTTCACCACGACGATGCTAGAGATGTGACTATTGGTGATGATGGGGTATTGAGGATGCAGGGCAGGATATGTGTGCCCAATGTGGATGGGCTTCGGGAGTTTATCTTAGAAGAGGCCCATAGCTCGCGGTACTCCATCCACCCGGGTGTCGCGAAGATGTATCAGGATCTGAGACTAATGCTATATTCTGGGCCGGGGCCGGGGCCTAAATGGGCCAAACAGACCGGGCTTAACGGGCGTGGGCTTAGCGGGCCTGGGCTCTGGCGTTCCCGGGCTTCGTGGGCTCAACGGGTGGAACCAGCCCGTGACGGGCCTAAGCCCATATGGTCCTGGGCTAAACGGGTCGGGCTCGTGGGCTTAGCGGGCTTTTTTATTTCTGGGCTTTTTTTTTAAATTTTTTTTGTTTAAGGCAATTTCTTGTAAACCATATCATGGCTATATAAATAATATATATGTAATATATATGTAGAAATCTAATTATTAAAGTGCTTGACGAAAAAGTAAAATAACAAAACAATAGTAAAACTAAATTGCCATGCATAATAAATTAATAAGAAAGTACAACATGAAGCATAAATACGTCTAATAATTTTAAAATAACACAAATTGTTGAAATATCTTAAAGACGAATTTGCGGATAAATACCATCAACACAATACGTTATATGCCTCCTTAAAATGCCTGTGGTACACCCTGAACGAAAATTTAAGACTCTTCCACAGTTCTTGCATTTTAATATTTGGCCTTCTTCATTTTCTTCAAGCACTTCATAGTAGTGCGAAACAAATAAGCGCACTCTTTCCGAACGAGGCATGATGTAACTTGAAAATTAAGATTGAGACTTGAAGTCTTGAAAATTGGAGATTGAGATGTTGAGAGAAATTTAGATTGAGAAATGAGTATTGAGTATTGAAATGAAGAAGAGGGAGGGGGGGTATTTATAGTGTTAGAGAATGTTAGTTTTGTAATTTGAAAAAAAATGGCTATTTGTGCAATATGGCCGTTGGTATCATTGGGGGTGGGGCCCTCATTTTGAATTTTGAAAAATCTTGTTTTGTAGTATATATAGTATACTAGTATAGTATATATAATATATATATATATATATATATATATATATATATATATATATATAGTATACTAGTATAGTATACTATATATAGTATGTTATGTATATATATTTCCAAATATAATTTCTTATAATGTTTTGTTGTATATTGTATGTTATGTATATATATTACCTTATATATTTTCTTGTAGTATATATTGTATGTTATGTATATATATTATAGCTTATAAATAATTGCAAGTTAAAGACAAAAAAATATTGCAAAAAGATATTCAAGGGCATGTCTTATAATTTTTATTACCAAAAATGGTATATCTTTCTTAGTCTTCCTCCCCCCAATGGAATGAGCACAACAAGGTACTAATACCACCATTAAAAGGGAAAAAAACTAAAAGAAGATATGCCAAAGTACAAGGTACACCATAATCTACATTGTATCTCTAACAAATTTTATAAATCCTTCAAGGTTCGGAGGAGGTTGCGTTGGTGGTGGTGGAAAAGAAGCTTGTTCATCACCACTTCCGGGCGAAGCAGCATCCTCCGCAAGTTCTGCCATCATTTCTTCATAAGCTTCATCTATCGCCGGTTGTGATCCCGCAATTCCAAAGTTTCTTCTTTCCGAGCGGATCCAATCTCTGAACATTACAGATTTTTCCAAGCTCTCCCTCATTGACGCTCTATGATCACCTATTTGAAGTCTTGCTTGACTGAAAGCGCTCTCTGATGCAACAGTTAAAACTTGAATAGATAAAATATCCTGAGTCATCCTTGCAAGAACCGGAAAATGTTTTTCCTTTGCCTTCCACCATTCCAAAAGATCAAAAGTGTCGTCTGGATTTTCCTTTTCAAGTCCCTGCGACCAATAAACTTGAAGCTCATTTAGATGTGAAGTTTCATCATAATTATCACCTTGAGAACCCCTGAACTCCGTCCAAGATTTAAGTATTTTTAAGCCTGCGCTCTTTTAGACGATTGTGAACTAGACGAAGTAGGGGTTGGAACATTTGGCCTAGCATGCTCTAAGGCAAGTTAATAATCATTATAAATTGTTTGAGCATTAATTTTATTTGAGGCTTTTGCATCTGCAAGTGTAGCAAATTCCTCATTTGAAAGATCTAAAGCCTTATAAATATTTGAGTACCAAAAATGAGGACCTCCTAATTTCATTGTAGGATTTAACATTGCAGCAACACCATAAATAGGAGGGATAAGGAAAAAATATTTTTTAAACTTTTCTTTCATTGCATTTATAGCAAGTTGATAAATTTCCCCACCCTCCGAAAATTCAACAAACAAATCACATAGTGCTGCAATATAAACTAAACAGTTTGAAATAGTAGGATAATATTGCCCAGAAAATGCATTTGTAGCAATTTGAAAATGTTCTAAAAAATCTATAAGAATTTTAACATTCGTCCAATCTTGAGTAGTAAGCATTTCATCATCATCCTCACCACCCACCCAAGCATTAAACATTGCATTAATTGGGTTTTTATATTCATATGCAACTACTAAACTTCCGTACATATAATTCCATTTAGTCGGGCAAGCTTTAGGAATCTTTCTTTCTCTAAGGCCATATTCATCACATTTTTTAAAATATTCTCTTAGTCTACTTCTACGGTTTGAATAAAAAAGCCAATTAAGAGCCATTCTAACCTTTTCAATTTCTAAATTTAAAATTCGCATACCATCACCGACAATTAAATGATAAATATGACAAATACATCTAACATGGAATATATTCCTAAATGCGGGATTTAGTGTTGTTGTAAGTATGCCTATAGCACTAGTGTTACTAGAAGCATTATCCATAGAAATTGCCATTATTTTATCTCTAAAGAAAAAATATCTACAAATATCTGCAACAGTGTTAGCTATAAACTTACATGTGTGACATGAATTAATTATTCTATACGCAATAATGCGTTTTTGCATTGTCCACTCCTCATCTATCCAATGACTTATAACAATTAGATAATCACAATCATTACCACTTCTACCAATATCAGTAGTAATAGAAATTCGATTACTTATATGAGTAAATAAATACCGCAAATATTGTTCATATTCATGTTTATATTTATAAATATCGCTCTTAACTATTGCGCGAGGCCAACCTTTATAAGTAGGATTAAAAACTCTTCTAATATAATGCACCCAATTAGGATTAGAGGGAAAAGAATAGGGTAAGCACATAACGGTAACCATCTTTGCTAATTCTTCACGATCTCTATTTGGATCGTAATATAAAATACCTCTGGTCACAGTGTTAATTCCTGGTTGAACTAGATTTGAACATGTACTAGGGTTAACATCAGAATCTACATGTGTTCCCTCTAGCTACGCTTTCATTTGTAAATATCTAGCTTTATCTCTAGGGTGTGTTTTTATGTGCCTAGTCAAACTACCCGTGCTGCTACGGTCTCCAGTATATTTATGCCCCAGTAATTTCCCACATGTTTTACACTTAGCCTTATTTTGTTCTCTTACTTGAGTAAAAAAATCCAAACTAATGATGTTTCTAGGCGTTTAGAAGGTTGTCTATTAAAACTAGGGGTTTCTACAGGTGGGTCGGACGGTACATCAGTTGGGTTATTAACAGGACTAGTAGGTGTATCATCTAAATCCGGTTGGGTTTCATCTTCATCCTCATTTTCCTCATCATTTTCAAAGATAGTTTCATTAGGATAAAGAGCATTCATAGTTTCATCATCTAAATTTTGACCTGGTGCAACATTATGGCAAAATTGACTATCGGAAAATTGAAAACAGGGGTTATCACTATCAAGAATAATAGGAGCAGCAGGACGTCTACCAGGTCTGGGTCGGGGAGCTGGGGGAAGGGTAGTAGGTTGGCCACTACTTTCACCAATTTTAGCTTTACCCTTACCACCAAAAATATTTTTCAAAAAAAATGTAATATTAATTATAATTATACTAAATAAAACTAACAAAACTATAATATTAAAACTTAAGAGTTGGAACGCGTTTACCGAATTGCCGAACAACTTCTTGAAAATTGAAAATCATTGAAGACTTGAATACTTCAATTCACCAACTTCACAATTTTTCACGAAATTTCAACAATAAAATAAGCAATTATAGTAGAGAGATTGACAGAGATTGATGAATTGGTGAGTAAAAATAAAAGAATGAGGGGGTATTTATAGTTGAGAAT
The DNA here is from genome assembly GCF_000393655.2 of Nicotiana sylvestris. Classification (NCBI taxonomy): domain Eukaryota; kingdom Viridiplantae; phylum Streptophyta; class Magnoliopsida; order Solanales; family Solanaceae; genus Nicotiana; species Nicotiana sylvestris. The sequence continues at coordinate 98,320,293 of NC_091061.1, forward strand.
TGGGAAAAAGTGTAATTATATAAAGTTTGGGGTTAAAATAAAGTTTGGGAGCCAAATGGCTATTTTTTAAACTTCCAAACGGTCAAAATTGCAGCCCAGCAGCTATAATTTTAATTTTTGACCATTGCTATTTTTTTTAAAAAAATTAAAAAAGTAGCCGTTAGGCCTGGTAAGACCGGCCCAGGCCCGCCAGCCGGTCCTAGGCTTAGCGGTCCCGGACTCGTGGGCTTTTTTACCATACCCGGCCCGCCAGGCCCGTTAGGACCGCGGGCCCGGTCCGGTCCCGGTCCCAGCCCGGCCCACTGTACAACATTATCTGAGACATCATTATTGGTGGAGAAGAATGAAGAAGTATATTGTGAAATTTGTAGCTCGGTGTCTCAATTATCAGCAGGTGAAATATGAGCATCAGAGACCGGGTGGATATCTTCAGCAGATGGATATTCCAGAGTGGAAGTGGGAGCGGATCACCATGGACTTTGTAGTTGGGCGCCCACGAACTTTGAAGAAGTTCGATGCTATTTGGGTGATTATGGATCGGCTGACCAAGTCTGTGCACTTCATTCCTGTATGTACTACCTACTCTTTAGAGCGGTTGGCAGAGATCTATATCCGAGAGGTTGTTCGTTTGCTTGATATCCCAGTTTCCATCATTTCAGATAGAGGTACTCAGTTTACTTTGCAATTTTGGAGAGCCGTGCAGAGAGAGTTAGGTACTCAGGTGGAGTTGAGCACAGCTTTTCACCCTCAGACAGACGGGCAGTCCGACACACTATTCAGATATAGGAGGACATGTTGCCCGCTTGTGTCATTGATTTTGGAGGGTTATGGGATCAGTTTCTACCACTCGCAGAGTTTGCTAATAATAACAATTATCAGTCGAGTATTCAGATGGCTCCATATGAGGCTTTGTATGGGAGACAGTGTAGATCTCCAGTTGGTTGGTTTGATCCGGGCGAGGCTAGGCTTTTGGGTACAGACTTGGTGCATGATGCTTTAGACAAGGTGAAGGTGATCCAGGAGCGTCTTCGTATAGAGCAGTCGAGACAAAAGAGTTATGCTGACAGGAAGGTTCGTGATGTGTCCTACATGGTTGGGGAGAAGGTTCTGTTGAAAGTTTCACCCATGAAGGGTGTTATAAGATTTGGGAAGAAGGGGAAATTGAGTCCTCGGTTCATTGGGCCTTTTGAGGTGCTTCGGAGGATTGGGGAGGTGACTTATGAGCTTGCTTTGCCACCCAGCTTGTCGAGTGTGCATCTGGTATTTCATGTTTCTATGCTCCGGAAGTATATTGGCGATCTGTCTCATGTTTTATATTTCAGCATGGTTTAGTTAGATGATGCTTTGACTTATGATGTGGAGCCAGTGGCTATATTGGAGCGTCAGGTTCGAAAGTTGAGATCAAAGGATATAACTTCAGTGAAAGTGTAGTGAAGAGGCCGGCTCATGGAGGAGGCTACCTGGGAGACCAAGCAGGAGATGCGGAGCAGATATTCTCACCTATTTGAGGCTTCAGGTATGTTTCTTGACTCGTTCGAGGATGAACGCTTGTTTAAGAGGGGGAGGATGTAATGACACGGCCGGTCGTTTCATGAGTTACCGCTCCATTTTCCCCATTTCTGCTTCTTATTATCTTGTTCAGTTGTATTATGTGATACCGGGTTGGTTGGTTTGGATTCGGAGAGGTTTTGGAAAGGAATGAGACACTTAGTCTCTTTTGAGTAAACTTAGGCTGAAAAAGTCAACCAGATATTGACTTATGTGAAAAAGGGCTCGGATGTGAATTGTGATGGTTCAGATAGCTTCGGGAGGTATTTTGGGACTTAGGAGCGTGATATGGATTTTGGAGGTCCGGAGTAGATTTAGGCTTGAATTGGCGAAATTGAAATTTTGGCATTTTCCGATTGATAGGGGAGATTTTGATATAGGCGTCGGAATGAAATTCTGGAAGTTAGAGTAGGTTCGTTGTGTCATTTGTGACATGTGTGCAAAATTTCAGGTCATTCGGACAAGGTTTGATAGACTTTTTGATCGAAAATTTGGAAATTTTGGAATTTCTTATGCTTGAATCCGATGATGATTTGATGTTTTGATGTTGTTTTGAGTATTTCGAAGATTGGAACAAGTTTGAATAAGGTTATGGGATATGTTGGCATATTTGGTTGGGGTCCTGAGAGCCTCGGGTGAGTTTCGGGTGGTTAAACGGATCAAATTCATGTTTGAAAAGTTGCAGATTTTCCTTCAGATCTGTTGCAGACATTTGTTCATTGCGATAGAGTAAAAGCGTCCGCGATCGCGTAGGCTTTGTGAGACAGAGGTGGAATTTGTTCAGTGTGATCGCGAAGGTCAGTATGCGATCGTGATTGGTTGAGAGATTGGTGTTCACGAACACGTGGTCAATGTCGCGTTTGCATAGGAGAGAAGGAGCTGGTGTGAGGTGGAGAGATTGTTCTATGCGATCGCGTGGGTTGGACCGCGATCGCGTAAGTTATTAGAGGCAGAGCTCCGCAATAGTGTGGAGTTTATTGCGATCGCGTAAGGTTAAAATGAGGGCAGTCAGTTTTGTGCTTCGCGATCGCGAGGCATTTTCTGTGACGCGATTAAGGAATTTTAAATCGCTGGACAGAATGTTTAAAAGGCCATTTTCGCGATTTTTGGCCATAGTTCACCATTTTTGAGTCGGTTTTGGAGCTTCTTGGGGAATATTGAAGGGGGAATTCAAGAGAACTTCTTTGAAGTTTATTGAACCTAAAACTCGATCCTATGTTGATTCTTACTTATTTAAACATGAAATTAGTGGGATTTGAAGCCTAAAATTTGGGGAGTTAGGGCTTGAAATTGGAGACTTTGATTTAAGGATTTGAGGGGTCATTTGTGGTCGGATTTTGATGTGTTTGGTATGTATGAACTCGTGAAAGAGTAAGGATTCTAGTTTTGTAATTTTTATTGGAATCCGAGACGTGGGCCCGGGGGTCGGGTTTGGCAAATTTCGGGATTCTTGATGTAAATTGATTATTTTCGCATGGGCTTCGTTCCCTTAGCATATATTGATGTTGTAATTCTAATTTTGGATAGATTCGACACGAGTTGAGGCCGAGTCGAGAGGCAAGGGCGTCGTGGAGTAGTATTTCATTCGATTTGAGGTAAGTAACAATTGTAAATCTGGACCTGAGGGTATGAAACCCCAGTATTTCGTATTGTTTTGATAAATGAGGTGGCATACATGCTAGGTGACGAGCATATGGGCGTGCACCGGTAGGGATTTATGACTTGGTTCGTCTCATAGTGGCTATTAAGCCGCGTATTTGATTTGAAATCTTATGATATCCCGTATTTTTTAGATTGATACTATATTTTGGGTTGTACGCCATGTTTGGGGCCTTGTGCCGACCTGTTTAGACCCTTAGGGGTATTTTTACTACTTTCCTCACTCTATTTGTTTTGAAAGCATATCCTCAGTAACGTTTTACCTGTTTAATTGTTTAAATCCGATTTCATCACTCTACTTCTTAATATATGAAAACGGTTTGGGCTGAGTTCCCTGATTTCCACTGATATGCCCGAGTGGCTGTGAGGTTAATGACTGAGAGAGGTTGAGGACCTAATGGTGAGGATTATATATATATATATATATATATGGATTGGGATGCACGCTGCAGCGATATGATGCTTGGGCTGTAGGAGCCCCTCCGGAGTCTGTACACCCCAAGTGAGCGTAGTCGACTATAAACTATGGATCGGGCTACACGCCGCAGCAGTTATTACTATTATTATTTATTATTATGAGATATCTAATGAGCCGGAGTGCTGAGTGTGAGTATTGATTGACGTGAGCTGAGTCACGAGTGACTGAGTGGCTTGCCCGAGAGGCTGTACTTATGAGTGATACCTTGTCCGAGGGGCCCGTTTATGATATTTTTGCTGCTTTCACTCTTTTTTTTATACTGAGCCTCTGTTGAAAGATGTCGAATAAATGATTTCAAAGTATTTTAATTGAAACTGAAGTTTTACGAGATAACTGGCTATTGAACTGCTGAGTTTGACTTGATATTTCTGTTGAAAACTCCTATATGATTTTTAACTGCTCGTCACTGCACTCAGACCTTATTTACTTTAGTTACTTACTGAGTTGGCATACTCACATTACTTCCTGCACTTTGTGTGCAGATCCAGATGCCCGGGCATTAGAGTGAGAGCTTCCAGCACTCTCAGAGCTTTACCGGAGATCGCAAGGTAGTTGCACGACATTCGCAGCCCTGCCTTCCTCCTTCCTATTTTAGCATATTGTTGTTTCGGACTTATTTTGCATTATTCAGATAGTGTTTTGGTTGTATTTAGAGGCTCATGACAAGTGACACCGGATTGTTGGGCTGTGTTGGTATATTTTGTATTGATTTCCGCATATTCTCGTTGATTTATATATTTCATATGAGAATTTGTGACTTAATCGATTTTAGAAAAATAATTTTATAAAAAGAATTCACTGTGGTTACTTGTTGGGTTGGCTTGCCTAGTACTGTGATAGGTGCCATCATGACCGGGACATTTGGGGTCGTGACAGTAAGTCAAACTTTACTAATTCAAAAACCTTCAAAATACAAACCTCCAACAATATGCGTTGAATCGCTCCCGGGTCATCCGATACTTGACCCCAAGTCTAAAATCATCATACGAGCCTATAGGAACCTTCAAATCCCGATTCTGAGGTCGTTTACTTAAAAGTCAAATATTGGTAAACTCTTCCAAATTAAAGCTTCCGAATTGAGAATTCTTCTTCCAAATCAACTCCGAACTTCCTGAAAATCAAAATCGACTACATGTGCAAATCAAAATAAATAAAGTAAAGATACTCAAGGTCTCAAACCCACCGAACGGTAGGCTAGAGCTCAAAACGACCGAACGGTAGGCTAGAGCTCAAAACGACCGATTGAATCGTTACAAATGAAGGGGAAAAGGCTACAACCATATTTGTCATTCATCCTTGAATCCAACATCTCCCATATCTTCTACTAGAATTAATAACATCTTCATCTAGTTTATTGTAAAGTTCCCCAAATAATGTCAAATATAAAAGATTAAGATTTTAAATTTTAAAATTATATCCAAATATTTTAAGTTAATTAAAGTCTACCAATATATTCCTTTCAAATTCCACCTTGAAGCATATAAATGGTCTCAATAACTTTGAATTATCACGTGAAGCATGTAGAGCATAACACGATGGAACAACTCATTATGTAATCACCAATGAAACTTAGGTTTAGAGAATGAGATTGATCTAAATAAATTTACCATATTCACGATAAAAAATTAATCAAAGTAAGAAAAAGTTATCTAATCACATTGAAGCAATGCTATGGTGCTAAATATTGCTAGTGAAGTTATAGAACCTAATCTACGAGAATATTCGGGGTCGGGGACATGGGCTCATTAGAAATAAGAATTTCAGAAAAGATCATACACCAAAAGTTATAGTAATATTAATATTCAATTTACATAAAACTTTGGAATTACTATCACCAAACTTATGAAAACGAATTTCAGTTAGAGAATAAAAGTATAATTACATAATGTTGTAATTTGAAAAATATTTTCAGTAAAACATAGATAAATTACCAAATACATTATGGTCGACGATTGTTCGGTTAGCTTGTAACAAGTAAAAAGTGACAAAAAAAATAATTTGATATCAAGGATAAAAGGAATACACATGTCTCACAAACAAATGCACCTCTACTAACATATCTCTATTCAAATAGTAATCCACCATTATTGTCCCTCTGGGTTTAATTCTCAAGTTTGATTCTTCAGAAATAGAAAGAAAGTCCCCTTAATTTCTTATCCAAAACTGAAAGTAATAATTTTTTCAGTTTTTAACAAAATACTGTAACTTTTTCTAAGCAAATATACTTCCATTTACATTTGCAGTTTTAGTTTCTCAATGAACAAATATAACCTACTTTGTCGAGGAAAAAGAAGCTGAAAGAACCAACATTGCCTATTTTTGTTAATGTTATCTAATAGATCAAAGAAGCAAAAAAATACGGGTTATTTAAGCTCTTATTTCGTTAATGGTTCGGTCGATTTACATCTTTGTATGGCAGTACAAATATAATACAAATTTAACACTAAATGATAAGTGCTAATATGAGGTTATAGCAGCTTGGTCAGGAGTTTATGGATAATTGATTACCCAAGTGGCAAGTCGCTTTCACCAATCCGTCGAAATTCTCTTCATCTAAAGATGAGTAATAAAATATAACGATGAGGGAAGCAAAGAGTTTCCATCTTCTTTATTTGCTTGGAATTTGTAAAGGCAAGGAAAGAATAATCTTTGTGTAAGGAAAAAATTGCCAAACAGATAAATAGCTTGTAGGAATGATTGTATCTGCAATTTTGACTACTCCTATCTGAGATTTTTTTTAAACGACGATTAAGTAACCTTTAGAAGTGACTTTTTAGATTTTAATAGAGTACTTAATAAAGAAAAAGGCAAAAATTTAAGAAAAATAAAATAGAAATCCTAATCTCTAAAAGGTGCCATGTCAACACTCATTGACCCTCCTTTATGAATATATATAGATTAGATTAAAAATAATCTAAAGGTTATTAGTATTATTAATTATCTAATTTGGTGTCAAATTTTAGGGAATTGTATGCATTGCGTTAGGATATTGTCTAATTTCATGGTGTATACAAAGAAAAGGTCGTGTATATATTTTATTTCTCTACCCTTTGATGCATCATCACAATCGTTAGTTGGGGTTTGGACTCTATTGAAATCTTTTAAAACTCACTTGAGCTTGAATTTGAAAATTTGAGTTTTTAAAATTGAAATTTGGTTTGAGTGTGTGTATTATTGGAGTAGATTGGTGTCACGATCTAAAATCCCACCGGAGTCGTGATGGTACCTAACACTGTTTACTAGGCAAGCCAGCAACAAATACCCGGATGTGCACATGAAGTGCACAGTCTAGTATAAGTAGAACCGACCCCATATACTCAATAAGTAGCAAGCCTAACCTTGGGCTGAAAGCAATGACAAGCTTGGCAATGTCCGATGCTCACTTTACACAACCAACAATATCAATAACAGTAGAATAATAGCACATAAAGAAAAGCAGCTTAATTAATAACAGGCTCAACTTTACACAACAGGAGGAGAACTAGACATGCTTTCAGATATAACAGTCAGGGCATTAACTTCCATAGAATTCACTTAGAAAAGTATTTAACAAGATAAAAATTGTAATATCAAGCTCTAAACATCAAGTAGAGACATCAAATATCAATTAGCATGAAAAATAATATAACTCTATGCTTACATGTCAGTTATATATGCCAAATTAATGAAGAATCATAATTTAAATATCAAATATACACAATCTCATCACATTAAAAGTTCCTGGCACACAATACCCATCAATCATAGTCTCAGCACTCTCACGGTGCCTGAAAAGATACCCATGGATCCTCACGCCCACACATATACATACTCTCAATATTGTACGGGTGTCTGACATAAGTCCCTCTCCAAACACATAACGTATGTCTGCACTCATAGGGCCCAAAGTTGCACGGGTTATCACCTGACTTCGGAGGGACGGATCCTAGCCCAACCGCTAATTGAATCAAAATTCAACGATCATCATGACACAACCCAAATGTCCCGGCGTACGCGTCACCTCACTATCAATATCACTCAGCCCAATATGGGTCCTGACGTATGTGTCATCTTAATATCAATATCAATACGGCTCTATGGCCCAGTTCAATCATCAATCTGCTCATATCTTAATATGACAACATCTCACAATATCATAACCAATATACCGCACGAATTACGCCAATGTGCCACAAATCCACTCAAAACTATGTTACACAAGTAAGAACGCTAGCAATATGTAGATAACATGTATGAAGTATGCAAAGATAGTGATATAACAAGCGAATATAATATTATGGTTGAAAAGTATGACCACGACTAAGATAAATAGCTCAACATAGCAAAAATAAATCTATCATGCCTCAACAAATAAGTAAATATCCTATACATAAATTCTAGCATGAATAATAGCACATATAGTCATACAAGTAAAGAAAATACGATATCAAATAAGCATGATAGCAAAATAAGGCATATAATAGCCTAAGAACTATCGGGATCATGAATAACCACGGTACACGTATATACGCTCATCACCTTGCATATATGTCACCCCAATACATAACAAATATCACAACCAATGGAAAAAATACCCTCAAACCAAGCTTAGGCAAAATATTTACCTCATCCGTCTAGTCTTCAAACTCGAATCGCGTCAAAAACCTCGATCCAGCCCTCTAATCGCACAGATCCAAGCCATGTATCATCCAAGGAAGTCAACAATGCCATAGGAAGCAATCCCAATACATAAAGTTTTGATTTTTCGAAGAAATTATCAAAAGTCAATAAAAGTCAACTCGGGCACACGTGCCCGGAATTCGAACCAATACCAAAATCTGATGACCCACGAGTCCAAATATATAATTAATTTTCAAAATCGAGTCCAAATCGATACTCTAATTCCCAAAATATACTCTCTTAAAATATATACAAAACCCCAAAATTTTCTTTCAAAATTTAAAATTTTAGGTATAGACATCCATGCGTAATCAACACATAAAGCCAAATCCAAGTGAAAATTACGTACCTCCAATGTAGTAGTGAAATTTCTCTTTAACTTCTCCTCGTCTCGAAGTCTAGAGCTCAAAATATGATTTAATGGGCAAACTCCCAAAATTGACAACTTAAATAGTTTGCCCACTAGTGCATATCGCGATCGCGGCAGATTCACAAAAATCATCTTGCCTCAGACGTTGCTTCGCAAACGCATCACATAGCACGCGAACACGTAGGCCAATTGGCATCACTACTTCGCGAATGCAAAATCCGAGATGCGAATGCGACCTCCTATTGACCAACCTCCCCCAGTACATTGCGAACGCATGCCTAATACGCGAACGGAAGCTACCATATCTCTCTCCTAATGTGGTCCCTCCATCGTGAATGCATTGTATAAACCACCAGCGGCCCAAGAATCCTCCACGAACGTGCTCGTCTTTCCGCAATCGCGTAGCTTAACAGATGCACCAGAAAATCGAAACTACAATCTCAATAAAAAAAGGCCTAGAAATCACCCCAAATTCACCCGAACCCTGGGGAACCCCTTCCAATTATACCAACAAGTTCAAATACATTATCCAAACTTATCCAAAGGCTCAAAACACCATAATTAACATCAAAATCAAGAATTGATGGTCAAGATCATTCTCTTAACTTCATGAACTCCTGGCTTGCAACCAATCATTTGATTCAAGCCTAACCAATCTGGATTCCAACCAAACATTGCACACAAGTTTCTATTGACAAAACGAATCTATTTCAACTTCGGAACAAAAATTCGAATCTGATGCCGAAAAATTAACTCCCCATCAAACTTGCGAACTCTCAAATTCTTCAAATTGCCAACTTTCGACAAATAGAGCCAAAACCTTCTAGGAACATCCAAATTCAAATCCGAACATACATCCAAGTCCAAAATTACCATACGAATCTAGTGAAACCATCGAATCTTAATCCCGAGGTCGTTTACTCAAAAGTCAAACCTTGACCAACTCTTCCAACTTAAAGCTTCTAAATTTAGAATTACTCTCCCAAATCAATCCGAACCTCTCGAAAATCAAAACCAACTATATATGCAAGTCATCATGCATAATATGAAGCTACTCAAGGTCTCAAACCGCTGAACGAAGTGCTAAAGCTCAAAATGATCGGTCAGGTCGTTACAATTGAATATCAAGGAGTTTGAATCTAAATTTTGGGACAATTTACTTGACATTTGAGGTGGTTTGAATTGAAATTTGAGCCAAATTCAAAGTAGATGATAAATATGGAAGAAGATGATATGTGTATCTCATTTTGCATTTCCAATATATTACTTGTGTATCTCTATATATCCATGTATATGTATGCGTGAGATACATGTTACATACATATCGCATTGAAATTTTTACCTCGATTTAAACTATGAATTTTGACTCCAACCTAGTCCAAATTACCTCTATTTTTCTCAAATGTTATATATTGCGTTATCTATGTGGTTTCAACGAATTTCAACCAAACCCATCTATAAAAATATTTTTTGCCTAGGTTTTTCGAATGTTATATATCATTAATAATAAACTTTAATTTCAAGCTAGTCGAAATACCTCCAATCTCTCTCAAACTTTATATATTGTTTTGCTTATGTATTTTCAATGAATTTCAATTATACCCATTAAAAATTCTTTTTTTCTAGGTTTTTTGCATGTTGTATATCATTGGTAACTTTTTGGCTATTTTTAATAGCATGACTTAATAACTAATTGTTGGTAAGTCTATTTGTGACTTTTCCTATAGTTTTATTAGATGATTATTTGTTACTAATGGACCATATCAAATCATTTTTTATTTGGGTGATTAGATTTACATCAACAAAATTATAAACTATATCAAACTTTTAGCTTTCACTAAAGCGTATTTATATATGATCTTTGCAGGTATGTAAATAGAATGAAAATATAGAATATTTTTATTATTAGTCGAGTTGTGTAAGCGAAATCAAATTTCCTATTTTGGAACGAAAATGATGTTTATTTTGAGTCAAATGTGGCATGTCATTAAGAGTTTTGTCTTTCTAATCGATTCATACTAATTGGGTCGAAACAATTTTCAGATATAAAAGATTATTTATTTTTAGTTGAATTATGTGAATATCAAATTTTTTATCTTAAAATGAAAATAATATTTATTCTGAGCTAAAATGTGGCATGCTATTAAGTATTTATCTTTTTCTATCGATTCATGCAGATTTGTTCGAAATAACTTCATGCCAGATAGAAATGAATAAAAATATAAACAACTTACTTAAACAAGAATAGTAGTAATTTAAAATCTCTATCCCTTGCTCTAATGGATCAAATAAATTAAATTTGCAGTTCATAAAATTAGAAAAGAAATCAATAAATACTGATATTATGTTAGTTCAATTTTGGGGGGGGGGGATGTATATATAATAAAATTAAATTAATAATGAATTTAGTTTATTTTTTGGAAAAAAATGGACCAAACCACAAAACACCCATATTTATTCTCCAAACTCTTACAAATAACTTTTTTGCCTAAAAAAAGCATTAATGGACAAACCATAAGTTAAAAAGATGAAGTATACTGTATACATAAAAAAGTAGAATATTTTTAAAGGACAAAAGAATTTATATTTTCTCCCTTATCTTTTCTTTTCTTTTTTCCACGTAATTTTCTCCTCCCTTTTCTTCTTCGTCTCTCTCCGTGTCCCTCCCCCTTCTTCTGAACATTTCGCCGACCAGTCCCTTCTTTGTCGATACATACACACACTTCACTATTCATATATAAACAAAAACACTTCACATATTCACATACTTCTCTTCCGTTGATCTCTCTCTCTCTCTCTGGATCCTTATCCAACACCGTCACACTCTGGTATGCCAACTTTCTTCTGTCTTCTTTAACACGTTTTATGTACCTCCCCATCACGGATCACCTGCCGAAAATTTTGTTTCATTTCTATCTGTTTACTTTTACTTTGATCTGATTTATATGTATTTTTAGTTGTTTTGTCTCTCTTTTTTCGTTGTTCTTTGTTTTAATTGGCATTTGAGTCACTTGAATTAAATTCTTGGTTCTTGAGCTCTTCTTGATAACATAGCACTTGCAGTGCATTTACTACTCCCTCATCCCAAATGATTTGGGTTATTTGACTGGAGACAGAGTTTTAAAAATAATGGAAAACTTTAAACAGAATACTCTAAGTAGTCTTAGTACCAGAATACATTCTCTCTTTTTTTTTCTTTTTTTTTTTGTATCTACCGGACCCTTCTAAGTGTAAAATGAGATTGTAAAGATTATGTAGTTTCTAGATAAGGAAACGGTCTTCGTGCCAATTCTTTTGGGATGGATGAAAAAAGAGGAGTGCTACTAAATTGGAGTTGAATTGGCATGCGGATTCTTTTTTTTCTTTTTTTTTGGAGGGGGGGGGGTGGCTCATTGGTCTAGGCACTTTTCGATGGTTGCTGTGTTGTTGACGGCGTCCTTTAACTTTTCTGGATCTTTTCATAACAAATATGCTGCTATTGCTTTCTGTTTATGTAAAGTAGATTGGATTTCACAACAGCATGGATTTATCTTTACAAAGGCGTTTAATATTTTAGAGAATTAGGTGTAAATGTTGCATGGCCATGTGATTTGATTTAGTGCTTGGTAGTTTTGTGGCATTGAGCTAAGAATTCGATATCAGCCAGACTTTTAGTATATATGGATGCATAAAGTGTAATAGTCATGAACCAGGTGGCACCGCATTATTATCCTATGATGATATCTTTTAGTGCACCGTAAAAAGGAACATGTCTTCTTGTTGTATAATAATTGCAGATAAGCCTATAAGGCTATAAGCAACTACTCTGCGATACCAGCACAGTAGAAAAGTTTTGGTCCTGTGTGCTGCTTTGCCAACCATTTCCTTGTTTTCTTGTTCTATTGATAATGTAATGAAGATTCTGTTTTCCTTAACTTTCTAGTGAAATCCAGTTAAATCTAGTCTTGGAGCATGTGTTCGAGTTTCTACCAACTTATGAGTTATTATTGAGATATGATAACATATCATAGTTGATAAAGAATGCTCCCAATTCAAATGGAATTTGCATTGGCCTGATCTTTTGGAATATAGTAAACATGTGGATAACATTAATTTGTTTTGGCTCTTTCCTGTTGTATCTACGAGGGAAATCTAGACTCGAGAACAACAATTAGAGCTGGCACATCAGGTATTTAGTGGGAATCTGACCTACAATAGCTTTTGCAAATGATAACGATTTCATCATCTTCTGATCTGTCTTTTGGGAGCATATGGGAACTTGAATTGAAATAGATAGGATAGGTCCCAATGCTTCAATACACCTTTGAGTTTTCAATGGGATTTAGTTGAGATTAGACTCAATATACCTCCTCGACTTGTCAGAGATTTAATTTAGGTTATTTAGGGACGTTATTAGGAAAAACTCTCTTCTACAGAAACACTACCTTTTGTAACAGTTGCTAATTCTACAGAGTTTGCCTCTTTCTTTCCGCTTCTCCTTCCAGTCACCTTTAGTACATACACAAATCTAGGTTCTCTGAATGTCAAGTTGATTGAAGGTTTGGTGTAAACTTTACTGTCAAAGCAACAAGCATTCTAATGTCGAGATGTTCAAAAGGCATGACTAGTTGTACTACTCACGAATTGTCATTTTAGTTGCCTTTTCGCAGGTTCTCAAGTATAGACTATTGCTTCAGACAAACTATACTTATATTATGTAGGATTGAATCTCTGAGTAGCTTTTCTTGCTCTGTATATTGACAAACTCTTTGCTTTTGAGAAGTCTTTTCCCACGTGATGAAGAAGAAAAAGAAGTACAATTTGATCAAATTACTTCTAGATTAAAATGCGAAATGAATGAATCAACTTTAAATCTTTGAACATCAATAAAGCTAACCAGGAAAGCAAGCCTACTACCAGGGGCAGTTTGCACTGCCATGTGGATTTTGGGTTTGTTTAGTGTAGCCTATTAAGGCAATCCAGAGAACCTCCAAGAAATTATGCATCTTTGAGTCAGAGGTGGCTTGGGGAAGTTACCTTTTCACTTTCTGGAAATGAAGATGACATTGCTTAGGGGACCTTTACCTCCAGAATAGGAAATTGGTAGAGGATTTGCTCCCGTAGATTAATCCCTGGCACCTACGTAAAACATATTTATGCAACTGAGATCTTCAAGTTTCACCTAGAAAATCCACAAATGAATAGTAGTAAAATATCTAAGATGGGCTTCGACAAATAGTTGCATGTCTCTAAATTTAGAATATAATAAGCAGTTTGGGCTCAGGACAACTTGATATTGCAGGAATGCCAAGTCATTTGACATTCAAATTGTTTCTGCTGTAAATTATGTTATTTGGTTTAATTATCAACATCTGTTGATACCTGTGCTATGTGATTTTATGATTCTGCCTGGCAGTAGGCCAAAGTTATGAGTTGTTTAAATCATTTCTGTTTTTTTTTTATAAATATTTTCAGAAGGATTTTTTGTCCTCCCTTTTTTCCTTTTGCCTGCCTTAGGATTTTTCGTATTTTGTACACACCACCACAACGTAAGTGTGCATGCAGACATATACCTAACTCAAGCTGAAGAATATGTTAATATTTTTAATTTGTATATGCCAAACTTATCAAAAAAACATTGTAAATGTCAAATTTAATTTCTGAAGTTCCCTTTTATGATCTATTAGTTGTGGATAGATGCCAGTTGCAAAACTCCGCATAGGTGGTACTTCAGATGCAATGAAAGCAGATGAGGTGAACGATTCACTTGATACTTTCATTAGACAAGCTATGGGAAAGGAACCTCTGCTTTCTTTCCCAAGAACGGGGGAAGGTCCTGTTCAATGGATTCAATGGCTTAATTCTTTAGATCAGCCAGGTACCGAACTTAAAACCTGGTGTTCATAGCATACAACATTTCGTCTTTTTTTTTTTGTTGGTTAACCATCTGGTATCAAAGCACACTGGCCCGGCTAATCCGGATTCTAGCTGCATAGGGAAGAGCTCCCTACTAGAAGTTTTTCCATTCCTAGGGCTCGAACCCGAGCCTTTGATAAAGGGTGGAGGGAAAGGGATCCCATCCATTCCACCATGCTCCTTGGTGGTATAGTATAACACATTTCACTAGGTTCTCATGCATGTTAAATTAGTGGATCAAGGAATTTACCGATATTTCAACAGATGTGGATCCCTCAAGCTGAATAGAATGTGAGTTTAGTCATCCAAAATGCTTTAAGCGACAGTGTTTGATGCATTAGCTGCAGATGCCAATAAGTAGCCTGAAAAGGACTATCTGAAGATTCTCCAGACTGTAACAGGTCACATACAGGACTATGGCTTAAGTCATGAATATTGATAAGCTTCTGTTACTTTTTTTTGCAGATATTACTGGATGGCCTTTTTTGACACCTTCAAGAGTTCAGATGCAGAAGTGTGAGAAATGTTCGAGGGAATTTTTTTCACCTATTAATCACAGAAGACATATACTTGTGCACCGCAGATCCTTAAATCTTGATAAGGTATATCTCAGACTTGGAGGCCTTTTTCTTTTTACTTTGATGTGTTTTAATGCTGGAAAAGATTTGGAGGTTTACCATTTGTGTACATGTAGTTATTGTAAAGGCTCGCATAAATTCTAAGCTAGGTGCAGCACATAATGGGTGCTTCTTAAGCAGTGCTTCAGTGTAGGTTCTAAGGCGTTAGCACCCATGGTTCTCTCTTGATGAGAGCAACACTAACCATTGAATATAGTTTGTAAAAAAACAACAACAACAAAAACAACAACCCAGTAAAATCCCACTAGTGGGGTCTGGGGAGGATAGTGTGTACGCAGACCTTACCCCTACCCCGAAGGAGTAGAGAGGTTGTTTCCGAAAGACCCTCGGCTCAAGAAAATAAAAAGACAACAATTGTTAAGGAGACATTGTGAGCAATATGCTATTAGAATATGAATTTTAATCAATGTTAGCGAGACACTTCAGAAAAAAATCTTTCTACACTACTCAGAAATTCAAAATAACTTGTAAACTCAATTAATATATTTTTTGATTCATATAATTTACTTGCAGTTCTTTCAATCTTTGGACACCATATAATTGTTATCTGTGCTTATAGTTATTCTTGCAGTACATATTTATATTTTATATTTTTTTCTTCGTTTGCGCTCTTCTTCATTAAGGGGCACGCTTAAATAGTTAAATAGGGTTTTGCGCTCAGAGCCCCAGCAGAAATTGGTGTTTTTTAAACTCTTTTCACCTTTGAAAACACTGGCATATCTACTGTCATTTGCAGTATCATTTCCATTGTGGTGAATGTTCTTGTTTTTTGATTAGGTAACTAAATCTTGATATCATATATACTTGTAAATATAGGGTGCGTTGGGTGTGCATGTGTTGAATCTTATGTTTTATTTACATTTTGTAGGAGTCGCACAAATACAGGGATTTGTTGGCAGCATTCTGGGACAAGGTAATTTTCTCTTCCTCACTCCCTAATTCTTTGTGTGCCTTGTTCCATAATGGTTATTTATGTTGTCTGTATCGCTGCTGCATACAGCTCTCAGTGGATGAGGTTAAGGAAGTTGTATCATTGCAAGATATTTCATTAAAGGTAACTGCCTGATTCTATGTTCTGCTGTCTTATGTATGTTTTTTCTTGACTTGGAACTTAAAGTGAGTTTTTCTTAAATGGAAAAAATATATGAAATGGAACTGAAAGTGAACTCTTCCCCTTGCAATTTTGACACAGAAATGTGATGATAATTTGGAATTGACTGAAGGTTGAATAAATGCCCCTATGGACAGTAATAGAATAATAATCTAGGCTATTCGTGTTGTGCAGCAAGACAAATATTCCTCTTCTGTTCTGGTAGATAATGTGAACTTGAGAAGACCAGATAGAACACCTGCATGTGTTCCTCCCTTTGGCTATGAGAAATTACAGCTTATTTCCCCTGGGTTTGCATAAACTGGATGTAGCCTCTGTCTCCCTTTATTCAGCGATAATTTTCTGTAGTAATTGAGCATTTCCACATTTAAGCTCATTGTATTAGCTTAGTTTTGATTAGAACTAACTATATAGTTTATACAAATGGTAGTTATGCTAGAAATCTTTTCTTTTCAAAGCTGTTTATGACTAGCAGAGTTCTTTTGGGCTACTGATAAAAACTTGTCTGAGCATTTCTCCCCTCCCACACTTTATAGAGTGTTAGATTGTAATTGCCATATTTCTTTTAGGAAATTGCTGGATCTTCACTTGTTCATGCCTTGGCAACAGCTTTGGGCAAACCTGGTTTTTGGACTCTTCCTCGTGGTTATGTAAGGGCTGGTTCAAAGTTGTTGGTTAGTTCTCTATTTCCTTTTTTACTGAGTATTATTGAACCAACAACAAAAGAAAAGTGAGATAAGAGCCAATGACACTAAATAGGATCAATTTGCAGGAAGTCATCCAAGCTAAAACTTTCAGGCCTCCAGTGACTTCCCAGGAGTTATTTAGTATCCTTGAAGATGCTACTGAGAGAACATTCTTATGTGCTGGCACGGCTGACTCGGTGCAAAAATATGTTTTTGATGGGGAAGCTTCCAAAATTGGTTTTGACGCGAAGAATCTAGTTGCTTGCACCAGCTTCCTTTTTGAACAGAAACTGGTAGAATCTCTTTATTTTTCTGGAGAACTTTCCTGCTTTACGTGTTTATACTTTTTTCACATCTATATACGTAATGGTGCCATCTGTATTTGCATGAAACTGTTAGATTCAGTTCCTATTTTTATTCTTGGAAGTGTGGTTAGACGAATACATTCTTTTGATTATGCTTTACCTGATTCTGTCCAGCGAACCAACATCCATAGTAACTGGTATTCATTTATGCTCAGGTAAAAGCATGGGTTGCTGAAAAAGATGCTGAAGCTTTGAGATGCCAAAAGTTGCTTTTTGAGGAGGAAGAAGCTGCTCAAAAAAAGTGAGACACTTTTTACCATATCAACTCATCTTCCCTGATTTTTTTCTTTTTTCATGTATTCTACTGAGGTTATGGTGTATCATGATTGCTCCTATGTTCTGAGTGACAAGTTACTACATGATAAAGTCATATTTCTTATCTTTTTTGGATAAATAATAAATTTCATTAAAACAAAGGGCAAAAGTTCCCCGTATACAAGAAGTATACCAAAAGATAGAAAACCTTACAAAAAGACATGGTTTTCTGTTGTATTTCATCAAAAAAAAAACATGGTTTTCTATGATTGCTACCCAATCATCTATACATAAGGGTTGTGGGTGCACCAAAAAACAATAAACGAAAAGAGGCTATTCCTAAAAAATACAAGATCTTTCTCTACTCCATCAAAAGCTCTCCTATTCCTATCTCTCCATACGGTCATATTTCTTTTTTTTTTTGAATTGGTAACTATTGTATATATTATAAAAATCAGTACATAGGTTGCACTGAAAACCAAATTTACATAGAGAGAATTTGAAGATATTCTAATTTAAAACCTAGCAGGATCCTAGTATGTCTATGATTGTCAATGTATCTTCTGTGTACATCTGTTTGCACCAAAAACAAAATAGAAGAATACAATTGAGTTTGATCTTCTGCAGTGGATTGCTTCTGTCTTCAAAACATCTAGTGTTCCTTTCCCTCCAGACTGTCCACCAGATACATGCCGGAACAGTCCTCCATCTATCTCTGCTAGTTGCTTCAGCTCCAGCTTCTTCCCAGCTATAAATGACATCTTTAATCCTGTATGGCATTGACCATGAAATACCCCTAAGACTAATAAAGATTTTCCATAGTTGGTCTGTAATCTTGCAATGTAGAAACAAATGGTTGACAATTTCTGCATTTTCCCCACACAGAAAACATCTTGAACACATAGATATTCCCCTTTTTATGAGGTTTTCCTGGGTTAAAACCGCCTCCTTTGCTAGTAGCCAAGTGAAGCAAGCTACCTTGTATGGAATCTTTGTTTTCCATATATGTTTCCAAGGCCATGTGTCTACCTGTTGATTGTCGTGATTCAAAATCTTATATGCATCCTTCACTCGGTAAACCCCTCTGTTGTGCCTCTCCCACCATATTGAATCCAACCCTTCCTGTAATCCTGTAAATGCTTCCAGCTCTTTGTAGAGGTCAGTTAATCTTGTTATCTCCCAGTCATTCAGCTGTCTTCTTAGAGCTATTTCCCATCCTTGACAACTCCTTATTTCAGCTACTGTCTTATGCTGGTTTTGTGCTAAACCGAACATATCTGGGTATCTTTCCTTTAAGCTTCCAATTCCTAACCAGTTATCATTCCAGAAAGATGTGTTCCTTCCGTTGTTCACTCTTATGGAGGAGTGATTCTTCATTATTGGCCAAAGTTCTCTGATGGATTTCCACACACTTACTCCATGTGATGTTCTGACTTTTTTTGACACCCAGTTGTTTTCTTCACCATACTTTGCTTTGATCACTTTGGACCATAAAGATTGGGGTTCTTTAGAGTACTTCCATAACCATTTAATTCTAAGAGCCTTGCTTTGGTTCTTCAAATTCCTTATCCCCATTCCACCTTGTTTTTTATCCATTGTTAGCGTCTTCCAATTGACTAAATGGAAGATCTTTTTCTCCTTATTGCCTTGCCAAAAGAATGTTCTTCGGAGTTTGTCCAATCTCTGTAAAATGCCTGTTGGAATTGGGAACAAAGACATCATGTAAGTAGGTAGAGAGTCTAATACTGAGTTGATTAGAACTAGCCTACCCCCAATGATAGGTACTGCGATTTCCATCTTGACAACTTCTTCTCACACTTTTCTATGACTGAATTCCAGATTTCTTTTGATTTGGATCTTGCACCAAGTGGCATCCCAAGGTAAACAGTTGGTAGGGACCCAACTTCTCCACCCAATATCTGAGTCAGTTGCCCCATGTTGTTAACTTCATTAATGGGAAAAATATTGCTCTTTCTCCAGTTAATGTGTAATCCTGATACTCCCTCAAATAGAACCAAAATGATCCTTAAGAATCTAAGTTGGTCTTTTTTAGCATCACAGAAGACTAGAGTATCATCAGCATATTGGAGATGTGTGATCTCTAGATTGTTAGCCCCACTCCTGTTTACCTCAAAGCCTTTAACCCATCCATTGACTTTAGCTGTTTTGATCATGTTGTTCAATCCTTCCATGGCTATGATGAATAGAAAGGGAGATAAAGGATCACCTTGTCTGAGACCTCTGTGTGAATGAAAATAACCTTTAGGACATCCATTTATAAGAATGGAGAATTTCACAGTAGATATGCAAAATTTCATCCATCTAATCCATTTTTGCCCAAAACCCATTTGTTCTAACATTCTTAGTAGGAAGCTCCAGTTCACATGATCATAGGCCTTCTCGATATCCAATTTGCATAAGATTCCAGGTTCTTTCTTTTTTATTCTTGAATCCACAGCTTCATTGGCAATCATCACTGCATCAATTATTTGTCTTCCTTTGATGAACGTCATTTGTTGAGCATCAACAATTTTCCAACCACCCTCTTAAGTCTTTCAGTTAAGACTTTTGAGAGCAGTTTGTAAAAGCTCCCTATCAGACTGATCGGTCTGAAATCTCTCAATTCTTTCGCACCTGTCTTCTTTGGAATCAAAGCTATATATGTTGCATTGAAGCTTTTCTCAAACATCTCCTGTGAATGGAAGTTGTTAAAAGCTGCCATGATATCTTCCTTCAAAATGTCCCAACACTTTCTGAAAAATCCCATAGTGTATCCATCTGGACCTGGAGCCTTGTCACTTGCACACATCTTCAAACTGCTCAACACTTCTTGTTCCTCAAAGTTACTCTGTAAAGACTCCCTTTCCGATTCAGAAATGCTTGAACTATTTTCGAAATTGACTGTTGGTCTCCACTCTTCAGGTTCTGTGTATAGCTCCTTGTAGAATTCAATGATCTCGTTCTCTATTCTTTCTGGATCCTCGATTACTTCATGTTGAATCGTTATTTGGTCAATGTTGTTGTTTCTCTTGCGTGCATTTGCAGTCCGATGGAAAAATTTTGTATTCCTATCCCCTTCTTTGAGCCACAAAGCTCTTGATTTTTGTCTCCATGCAAATTCTTCATTCTTGAGTTGCACCTCAATCTCCATTAGAGTGGCTGCTTTCCTGACTGATTCCTCCTCTGTCAACGCTCTTAGTTGTTGCGTTGTCTCAAAATCTGCTAGTTGACTTAGCAATTTTGATTTCTGCAGTCCCAAATTGCCTTCGTAACTTCTGCTCCATCCTTTTAGCTTGCCCTTGAGAGCTTTTAACTTGCAAGCTAAAATGTAATCAGGTCTTCCTGAGAATTCAAAGGATCCCCACCACTCTCTAATTCTGTCCTCAAAACCTTCCACATTCAGCCACCAATTTTCAAACTTAAAGTATGATTTAGCTTGTTCCCACGCACCACAGTCTAGAGCCACAGGTGAATGGTCCGAAATCAGCCTTTGTTGGATAGTTTGCTTGATGTTTCTGAACCTTACGTCCCATTCTTCTGAAATAAGAAATCTATCAATTCTTGAAGCCGCTGTATGATTGTCCCCTTTGAACCAAGTATAGTTTCCTCCTTCAAGTCGAAGATCTATCAACTCCATATCTTCTATAAAATCCGAAAACTCCACCATCGCTCTGGACCTCCTTGAACATTCCCGTTTTTCAGAAGGATACCTTGTAATGTTAAAATCGCCACAAACCGCCCAAGGACCTTCCATCAATCCCCTCACTGCACCAATTTCACTCCATACTTTTTTCCTTTCTATTCTACAATTTGGAGCATACACTCCTGTTATGTGACATTGAAAATTCTGTAGAAGGGCTTCAAACTTGCACGTCAAAGTGTATGCACCAGTCTGTAACACCTTCCCTTTCCATACTCTGCAATCCCATAACAACAAAATCCCCCCTCTCGTACCGCTAGCTTCTAAACTTGCATACCTCACCCATCTACCACCCCATATTTGAATGACTATTTCCTCGATATCCCCCTCGACTTTTGTTTCTTGCATGCAAATAATGTCTGCCCTCCAATTCTGCACTTGACTTTTTATTATCTCCCTTTTCTTCTTATCGTTTAAACCCCTTACATTCCAGGAAATTACTTTGATCATCATATAGAAATGATTGATAAGTCTCTTTCCCTACTCCTTTTCCCATCACTCTTGAATTTAACATCGAAAGAAGTTAAACCTTTTAATTCCAGTGATCCTTTGAATCTTTGTTTCTTCACCTCCAGCTCTGTCTCCACCCTTCTTACCTGTCTGCAGCTGTCAATTTGCATTAACAATTCCAATGCTTCTTCTTCATGTCCTTGGAAATCCACTCCAAACATTTTCCCCAATTTGATCATATTTTGGTGGACCCATATTGTTGCATCCATGTCTTTATCCAATAATGGATTGTGTTGCTGAACTGCTAAAGGATTCACCTCCTCGATTTCCCACTCTTGAATAGAGCTAAATCGCTTTAGATGTTCCAGAGTACTTCCCACGTGATCATTCCCCATCTTTGAGTTTATGCTTTGCTCCCCTTCCTTCTGTTCCAATCTTGCTGAATCTGCTCCACCTTCTGCCTGACTGCAACTGGTAATTGTTTCCTTTTGCATACTTTCAAGATTCACATTAAGGTTTTGATCCCCCGGAGATGACTCTTTTGCCCCCGAGTGAGAAGGTCCTCCCATTTCCTCGATATAAGGCTTCAGCCCAGTATCTTCAGAGATCTTACACGAGAGGTCATTAAAAATGACTTGTGCAGCCATATCGGGGTCATAGGATTTCAACTTGACTTTTGACACTTTACTGCTTTGATTCATCGGAGTTGAACCTTGTGTAAATTGTCCACTTGCCTTTCCTTTACCAGTGTTTAGCTCATACCGTGTCTTTCTTTCAGCCCAGATTGGGATGAAAAATTTGGTACCGTCTCTTTCAATCCCCACCTCATTGGGAGTCTTTCTGCCATCACCAGCAATTTTGATTCTTGCCCACTTAAGATGTTTTTTGAGATCAGTTTCTTCTTCTGTAGCTAACCAACCCCCACAGAGATCTCCTATTTCTTTGAAGATCTTTTGTGACCATAGATGTAATCCAGCATGTTTCCTCAACTTGTGAGTTTGGAATGCAACCGGCAGTATGATTCCACCAATCCAGATGAAGCTTGAATTTTTTCCATCTCCATTCTCCTTGCACAATCTGCTCTGCCATGAATCTGTTTGGAAATTCAAACATTTCTTAATTCTTATTATTGTTTAGCGTAATCTGTTAATGCTAATGACGTAACTATTTCTGGAATAAAAACATTTACGTGCTCTGAAGATGTGCTCCTGCAGTTTATAACCTTATTTTTTGAAGCAGATTTCTCAACAAGTAGAAGACAGTTTCGTACTTTTATATGTTTGTCAATTTCTAAACTTACGGATATGGAGGTAAAGAGCGCCATTGTTACAGTGCTGTGGAGCTTGGAGATTTTGATATTTGCATTTAAAGACATGGCAAATAACTCATCCGTTTCACCTGGAAGTGACTTACTTTATTATTTGTTGGGAAGTAGATAAAGACAGGGCAGCGACAACTGTTGTAAGCATTCACCCCTAAGGGGATGGAGCAACTTTGACATTGGGAGCAAGTTCCATTCTACTTCAAATAAAAAGATTACTTAGTCAGATTAACTTACTTACCACGTCAGCTTGACAGTTTTTTAAAACTTTTGGCACTTTTTATTTGAATGAATCTTGGTTTGTCGCTTCTTTGAGGGTATAGCTATTGAATTCCTTTCAATTATTTCTCATGTGATATGCTAGGCAAGCTGAGCTATTGGAAAGGAAAAAGGTGAAAAAGCTTCGACAGAAGGAACTGAAAGCAAAGGAGCAATCAATTGAGGAGAAAGGAATTCTGGAGGCACCAGCTGATTGTTTTGAGGTTCCATTGGCAGAAGTCTCTAGCCTTCCACGGCCATCTGATTCCTATTCTAATATTCCTGACGTATCTCTGGACGTCTCCACCTCTCTTGAAATGGTTCAGTTCTCCAGCAATGTAGATACGAGCGTCGAATCCCAATATGATCTTTGTCACCAACACCTGGATTCAGTTAAAGCTCATAATCTTGAACCCCGACCAGTGTCTGCCAATAGTCGACGGCGTTTTGCCAATTCCCAGTTGCAAGCACCAAAATCGCAAAGGTCTGGGCGAAATGGTGGTTTCCATAACAATCAAAATCATCAAGCATTGAAAGCTGAACCTATACAGAAGCACAAGGACAGTGGTACCCCTGTTAATAGCAGTATGATATGGACAAGAAAAGTTAGAGTTGAAAGTGATGATACTTCAATACTGGAGGTGCAGAAAGAGGACATAGATCAGAAGCAGAGCAAATCTGAAGTGATAATTGGTTCTATATCTGTTCCCGTGGAAGATTGCAGCACTCAGCAGCAGGGAAGAGATGATTTTGGAAGCACAGAGCTTCGTAAAAAATGCAATGTTGTAGAGAAGCCAGCTAAGCATGATGCTCTTCAGGTTGGGTCAAATAGAGCAGCTGCCAAGCTTTGGAGGCCTGTGAGGCATACAGTTGGAAGACAAGATCCTGAAGAAGAGGGTGTCATGTGTTCAAAGTTTGATGATCGAACATCATTAAATGAAAATTGTTTGCAGTCATGTCCCGTGGACAGCTCTGGCAGTCGTAAGAATTGTCAGGATCCAGATGGAAATGCACATCAAGGTTTGGGATTTTCAAGTATCGCTGCAAAAGCTTTTCTTGCTCAGAGTATGTTTTACTAGCTCTCATGTTTCTATATATTATTATTACATGCATGCACAAACACAACCATGCATATCTGCTCCAAGTATTGTCTGCTTCTTCTTCATTCTGATTGATCTGAAAATCTATGTAGGATGGAGGGAGGCCATTGCTGGAGATCATGTCAGATTAGTGCTTTCTCCTGACACTGAGTCTTCAGGGCGCCCGGAGGTGCCAAGTAGCAGCAGTTCAGAAGCAGCCCCAGCATCAGATTCTGGGGAACATGGGGTTGTTTCCAGAGCTGACACTGAACTGGCAAAAAATGAAGTTCTTACTTCATCTTCAAGTGGAAACATTAAGGTCAAGTATAGGCCAAAGCCCGAAAAGGGTGTTAAGACAATGTACATTCCCAAGCAAAAAAAACATCATTTAGGATAAAAGGCAACATTCTTACTCATACCTGAATATGCAGTTTCTAGCCAGTGCAGCAGAGGTTCCTTTTTACCAGTTGTCTTCTGTGAGAGAGTTAAAGATAGGGTTTCTAGTGAAAAATAGCTTGTAGTTCCATCCTCTAGTTTGAGTCGTTACAACTCATTTTTGGCTCGGGCTTTTGCGCCTAACAATTTTGGCGTAATAAGTTTGGGTTTCTTTTTGGTCTTATTTGTCAATTCTTTCCGCTCACCAGATATCTCATATTTGTCCAGACAATGTATGAATGAATACAAATCAATTTGTGAAATGATCCCAAAGATTAGAGAGCAACCATTTTTGTCTTTCTTTTTCTAATTGCTATTAGATTTGGGCAACCCTCGCCCCTCCTCTCCATTGATGTCCATACAGTTCCGTTCGACTAAATTTACCTCTCCCTAATTAAAGGCTGGTTTTTGTTTGTTATGGCGCAAACTCAAAATGCAGCAATGGCCAATTGGCTCAATACAAGAACTAAACCAAAACTGGAATGTTTCTCATTGATGATGGTAAAAATGAGAAAATGAAGGTTGAATACAATCTGACTACAATGCAAAAATGAGTTAACTGCTATTATACAATTATGACATGTCACTGATTAACTAATCTTCCATATTACGTAATAAGCAACAGTCAAGCTAAGGATAACCACATTGCTGAATTACCAGCTCGATGATGCTATAGCTATATACTACATTGTTGCCTATTTTGAACAATGTAGTAAAGGTGATATTAAGTGAACTTTTTCTCGTCTTACTAAGCATTGGTTGTCAGTAATTGTGGTGGCAGGAGATATTAATTAGGTCCACTGTGTCTTAGCTGAGCTGTGTGACTGACTACTGATCTTGAAATCACTATTATCAAACTAAGAAAAAAGAAGCGTGGGAGGGGAAAACATGTGAAGAAGAGGACATCAAATGCAATTAAGACAGCTTCAAAAAATTTGATTGTTGTATGGGTCAAAATCTGACTAGACAAGAATTTGCATGGGAAGAGACGGCAAAAAGTTACTTGGGACTGTCGCATCCATACCACGCTGTAACAACACGCACCTCGGCCACGGCCGAGGTCATGTATTCAGAACGCCTGAGAGGCGAATTGGATATTACGGCACTTCAAGGGGTCAGCCCGTAGTATAGTCGAACGACTAAGCACTATGGTTAATGACCGCTGGGTGAAGACCTAGTATATAAACTAAGTGATAAGAAGAAGAAGGGGAGGCGGAGCAAATCCAGACACAGACATGTTTTCTAAAAGGAAGAGAAATCTTCACCTCTCTCTCCACCACGAAGGAGAAAGAAGCAAGGAAACTCAGATCATCAATATATATTGTTAGTCTAATCATATCAAATGTATGGGGTTCTACCTTGCTAAAGATCGGTGACCTTTCTCATTTGCGTCTTCTTAATTGTTGTTTAACATTATGAAAATTACCATCCTCTTCTTATATAATGGGATTCAATCACTGTTATAGTTAAATCTTATGTGTGCTATGCTTGTTTACTCTCATCTTCTATCTTAGATCTAGAGTAAATTATCGTTGGTTAAGATTTACCTAAAGTCTTCTTATTTAATTAGTTTAACAAAAAGCTCAGCACTTTTTGGTCAAACAATGGTAAAGTACTCAATGTGTGTTGAACCTTTTTTATTATTACGTACTATTTATGATGTAAATTGAGCTAAAACTTTGATAGCTTGAATTATAGAATACGAGTATTTTTCTATAACAAAGAGATAAAAGGAGATATTCTATAGAGACGTATATATGAGTCATGTTTTAAAATAAATTAACATCATTACCAAAACCAAGTAATACAAATTTGTTTGAAGTTATCTGTTCCATATATATGCGTTGGCGCTCGTTCACTGAGAAACAAAAATAGGTCAAAATAATGGAAATAGCTTAATTTTGAATATATATATATATATATATATACGACGAGTTACATTTAATTATGAGGAAAAAAAGAAAGAAGGGATTAAATAAATACGTTATGCGTGGGAAACAAAATTAAGGCGAGTAAAAACAGCTCACTGTCACCACTAGTTTGCCAAATGAGAAGCCTCTTTAGTAGATTTGACTAGAAGACAGATCCGAAAGAGACGATTATGACATCCCATTCCCAGCGTATTACTATATATCCTCATGTTCAATACCATCAACTGCCTTATATTTATAAACTTAAGACAGTGAATGTTAACTGCCACTGAATTCATCATACTTTTGTAAATGCATAAGTTTTGGACGCACCCACTGTTTCAGATCGATATGGTGTTTCTTGTTGCCTGTATTTCTGCCCAAGGCCTTCAAGATATACTACTCTCCTTAAACTCAAAGATAATGTCTATAGTTTTTCAGATATAAATAAGTGGTGCAGAGGATACTGATTTTACGTCAGTGTTGTTCGACAGTTTCATAATTGCTGTTTTGAACCTCGGATCATGCATTTGAGAGGTACGTGTCTTTTCTGAATATCATTTGGTTTCCCAGGATACATGTGTTGACTGTGGCATCACGGAGCCAGAATTTTCACTAAACAACAATAACAATATATATATATTCAGTGTGACCTCACAAGTATGTAGAATGTAGAGTATATACAGAATACTCTTATCTTATTTGAGGTAGAGAGGTTATTTCCTATAAATCCTCGGCTCAAGAAAAATATTTTCAAAATAAGTTTGAAAACTAAGCGAATAAAGAAGCTATGGTAAAAATATTAAAGAAAAGAAAAGTATTGACAGAAGATTGTACGATAACCAAAGCAAAATAAACAGCAGTAGTAATAAAATTGAAAAATAGATAATAGAGTAATAGAATAACAATAATAATAATAAATACGGGTAAGGAGAAGAGGGAGCATATAAGGCGCTCTAAACTAGAACCATGCTCTCCCACAAGAAAGAAAGAAATCGCTCGACTACCTACTACTATCATTTTCCCCTAATCCCCGACCTCCTTGCACTCCTATCTAGGCTCATGTCCTTGGTGAACTGAAGATGTGTCATGTCCTTTATAATCACCTCTCTCCACCAGTTCTTTTTCGTACTGCCTCTACCTCTCCTTAGACCTATCGTTGTCAACCTCTCGCACCTCCTCACTGGGCATTTGTGCTTCTCCTCTTCACATGTCTGAACCATCTCAACCTCGTTTCACTCATCTTGTCCACTATGGAGATCACTCCCCCCTGCACCGTATATCTTCGTTCCTAATCTTATCTCCCGTAGTATGCTTGCACATATATCTAAGTATCCTTATTTTCGCTATTTTCATCTTCTAAACATGGGAGTTCTTGACTGACCAACACTCTGCCCCATGTAACATAGTTGGTCTAATATCCACTATATAGAACTTACCCTTAAGTCTTGGCTTATCACATATACGAGCCTCCATTTCATCCATCCCGGATTATTAATCCAAGGCGCTTGAAGCTCCCTCTATTGGGGATCACTTGTGTATTAATCCTTACTTTCTCATTTGCCTCATGTGTTACGTCGTTGACCTTTCACTCCAAGTACTTTTGTTTTAGTCCTACTCAACCTGAAACCTTTAGACTCTAGGATCTGTCTCCAAACTAGTCTAGCATTAACTCCATCGGGTGTCTCGTCAATCAATATATACTATGCCATCTGCAAATAACATACACCATGGTATCTCGCCTTGAATATGTTGTGTCAATTCATCCATTATCATGAAAATAAAAAGCGGGCTAAGAATTGATCCCTAGTACAACCCCATTAAGATTGGAAAATGTTATGAGTCTCATTTTACTGTTCTTACTCGGGTCTTGGCTTCACTAAGTAGATTCAAAATATAAAGAAGTAGTAAAACATAAAGAAACTAAGAAAATTCAACATCTACTCAATTTTGAATCCCTTGTGTCCCCTAGCTTCACCCACGCACACGTACACAAACAGCACTCATATATTGGCTCGTCAGTTTGTTACCTTAGCTTGTTCTTTCTTCAAGCATAGGTAAGCTGGCTAGAACATCTTTTTCACTCAGTTTCCTCTCATAGGAGAAGCAGCTGGTGGCACCTTGAATATGTCACCTTGTGATACCAGCAATGTTATATAGAGAATGAATGTTAAGCTTCTAGGGCTTAACGTATTCATGACATAGATGTTGCATGGTTAAGATGGATGTGCAAACAATTCACTTCGAACAAATGGGAAAAGGTTGTCTAAAATAGTTAAGTCAATAGACCTATATCAGTCAGTAATTATAAATTTATAATTCTGGAAGGTTTAGAAAATAAACAATGTAGATCCTAAAATAACATTGAGAATATTTGTTTCGAAGTCAGTGATTTCATAGAATCCATGTATATTGTTAGCAAAGAATATAGCACAGCAGTACAGTATCCATAACAGCGACACTAAATAGTTAGAACTACAATTTTATCGTAATTGATACTCCATTTGATAAGCTTACATTAGGTACGGTACATGACAAGAGGCTCTTTAGTTTGAGTAAAAAAGTTGTGTGAAAACGTAGGAGATTCAGAATATCCATAGTTAGAGAAACCCTTAATTTGTCCTAAACAAATTATTGCATTTGGATACAAAACAAGCCCAAACCGAGCAAAATAGATATTGAAGATTTATTAATTAATTCCAACTAGTTTGAGATCGACACGTAGTGTCTGTATTTGCTAGAGCTCACAAATCGACAATTACCTTTGCGTGTGTAAGTGAAAGAGTAAACTTGAACAACCGGTAGCTTTGCATCCCTTTGCAACTTCCTGGACGTTCATATTAGTACAAGCTCTAAAATTCTCAGGAAAAGCGCAAGTCAGATCAGCCACTATTACAGTTGCAGAAAAAACCCAAAAACAAGATAACACCAACTCAAGAAGAGGAAACTTGATCCACTAAATTTAATATCAATAAGAAATAACAAAAGTACAAAATTTACATACACAGTAACACGACATTTTGATACGGAATTGAAACATAGAACCCACAAGCACTTAAGCCATTTCATGGCAAAAATGCTCATATTATATTCCTCATGTCACGGAAAAGACCCAAGAAACATTAAATTGAAAAGACCCAAAAAAAAAATGAGAGTGAAAAACTAACACAGCTTAATTTGAACTAAGTTATTAAAGAATAGGAAAACAAATCTAAGATTGGGAAAATTTTGCAAAATTGGAACTTGTATCTAGAAATGTAGGACTAATGAAATAGTGGTTACCATGAAAC
Source organism: Nicotiana sylvestris (assembly GCF_000393655.2). Classification (NCBI taxonomy): domain Eukaryota; kingdom Viridiplantae; phylum Streptophyta; class Magnoliopsida; order Solanales; family Solanaceae; genus Nicotiana; species Nicotiana sylvestris. The sequence goes on from NC_091061.1 coordinate 98,350,400, forward strand.
CACATACAACAGAGACTTTCCTTGTATCTCGAAATTCCCCTAAACTTCAGCCATTCAGGTCATTTCCCCAGGATTAGAAATCACTTTTGGCAGCTCGACAAGTCGAAAGAATTTTACAAGCAATAAACACTGGACTGTTACCGTCTTTAGTGGCAACAGTAGACACAGAAAGCCGGCATGTTAAGCTCGACTGAAGCCAAAAGATTCATCATCCACCATTTGAACCATTATCTCCCATCCAAACCTGCTAAAAAGATTCAGATACCCCATGAGACAAATAAAGCTTCCAGAACAAGCCAGCTCTTTCAGAGGATCCTCCAACAAGAAATTGGAGGCAAGCTCTACATAGTTAGCTGCTCCAACCACCCCAAACGTTTCTTGTTCTTTTATTCAGGAGAGGGCCTTACTTTTACCAAGTAACATCATGTTTATTTCGTTCTTCTGTTGTTTTCTTTTTTATTGCATTCGAGACAAAATGTGATCTGATAACCATTAATTTTGGTTGTCACAACCAGAACATAGCCAACAAAATTATACACCCTAGGCTTCCTCTGCCCTTGAGATTAACAAGTAATAGAACTAAGCTCCCAGGTGTGACATGACAAGGTGACAAATAGAATACTTCCCTATATGCATAGAGGGAGAAATTTTAAGGAGCCATAAAAAAATCAATGGCTAGATGAAGCCAGCTGCAGCAAGAAGTCTATGCTTTAGCCTTTTGAACTAGAACATGTAACCCTAGTAGATGGTTTAATGAGTCCCTGACAAACCAGTGCAAACCTTGCTGTGTGAAAACAGAAATTGGTCAACATTAACAAAAGCGAGTTTGACACAAGGAATATTTAGTTTACTATTAGAATTGCAAACTTAGCAAAATCTTTACGTCATAGTCTGGAGCCAGTTCTTAAACTGCTGGGTATTTGTTCCAGTTTCATCTTTTCAATTTGCTATCCTAATGCCTCATATTATCGCGGAAGTGGAAAAGTAAATCAAGTTTCATACTTTCATATTCTTTTATGACAAAATTTCTATAGTTTAACACAGTTTCTCAGAAACTTCCTCTCTGCTAGTTTCTGTTGTTTACAGATAAAAACTCTCCATGACATGCTCTACTCTATTATGATTTGTTAAGTACATTCCACTTCACTTCAGCAAAGATTATTCTGTGTGATATTGATTCAACTTGCACTTTTCTTAGTTCAGAATAAAACAGTAACCATATCCTGTTTTAAATATATAAAAGAAATCCTACCCGTATATCTCTTTAGGGAACCATTCCCATTCACAGATAGTGGTACAGGCCTCCTCTCTTGACCCAAAGACAAAATCTCCTGCATTCTTTCTGGCCAAACAGAGTTCAGTCTCCTAGCAAAATCCTCAACCTCCCTGCGATATAGAAATTCAGAATCAAGTATCTACAGTACATGACATATCAAATCGTATGACAAGTTAAGAAGTGCTTGCCCTAAAAAAGTCACAGCAGCCCATGCTGGCATGAAGGGTTTGATGGCCACTGGGGGAGGGGGAAATAACTGGATGGTCCCTGTGTGATGAATCAATATATAAAACTATGTTCAATTTTCCCTGCATCTGTAACGACGTGAAAAACATATCCTTCTTATATTTGTACGTGCATTTGTTCTCTCTTTTTTTCCTTGATAAGAGAGTAGATTTATTTTCTTTTGTCATCCCTTATTTTAGTCAATGAAATAAGATATATTGGTATGAAATGATTTTACTTGCAATTTTTTTTTGTTAAAATGTAAGGTAAGATGGGCTCCAGAAATAGAAACAATCCCCTCTGCGGTTACAGAATTCATATGGAACTTCTACTTCTTGCACAAATTAAAAGTAGCAATCATCATCAAATATTTGGAGATTCTATCAACACAAGATCCAATGAGGATAAAATGACAATGCTATAATGATTCCAATTTATCCATTAACTCCAATCTGTAATCAGATTCCAGCTAGAAACATGCTAACACTATAATGTCTTTTCCGTTGCTATCTGCTGATTATAGCTGTAGGGTTACTCTGTTTAAAGTTTGTAAGAGCTAAATGCAGCACTAAAATGCTAAATCCAACTTTGCACAAAGTCTAGAAAAGAGGAAAAGGGGTATGAAGCTTAGGTAAGAAATGAATGTCAGATGAGGAAAAAGACTAAGTAATAAAAATAGGTAAGAAGTTTCTGTCTATTTCACTTTTTCTCGGTTTTTGTTTCAAATGAAGACTAGACAAAAAATCGATTTTGCTTCTGGAGGTACTAGATTCAAAGTTACGATCCAGAATTTTGACTAGGGAAGCTATATTGCAGGCAAAAGCTCTCCAATATGCATGGATATGCATTGACAATTAATGGATGATTAAAGTATGGTTTTTAACACTTGCATGCAGGCTCCTAGGGCTTCAGTCTAGTGGTAAGAGTGCAATGCATGATGTCTGGGTTAGGCACACATCACGGGTTCGAATCCTGCCACAGACAAAAAAGCTTGTTATTTAAGCAGAGAAGAGTAGAGAGGCGAGCCCATCATACATCGAGCTTTGAACCGTCTCGGGGATTTCTCGGTTATCAAGGAAAAAGGAGAAAAAAACAACACTTGCATGCAGCCTCGGCAGAAGCCACTGTAACAAGGTTCCCCTTGAATAGCACGATCCAGGAGAAGAGGAGGAGGAAAAGAAAAGAACAGCTTTTCAGGAGTAAAAAGATTGTATCAACACACGGGGTAACTAATTACCCAAAAAAGAAATCCTTTCACCAAGGAAATAATAGTAGCTCAATACAACCACTCTGAAAGAACTTTTTATGATGGTGGTATCTGTGCCAGCTTGGGCACACCTCGATTATTCCACCGGATACATGCTATCTCCCACAAGCACAAGTACCGTGTAACTCTACCCACCTAGGCTTAGCAGATGGGAAGAAATAACCTAATATTTTGTCTCTGTTGGGATTTAAACCTTGGAATCCAAAGTTTTCACCCACTTCGATGACCACTAAGCCACAACCTTGGGTGCCTCTCTCGAAGAACATAATTCATTCAATAAGTTGTAAGTAACTACAATCACCTCATATAGTCTTTTACACATCCATCTACAGAGACAATAATGTAATTTGATCAGTGGAAGAAAACAATCTAAGTAAATAATCAAACCTGTCAATTTCTTCCTTCATTACAGGATCTAATTCATCGTCAATATCACCTTCATCAAATGCAGGGTCTTGCAGATCAGAAGGTTTACTTGGAGAAGGAACATCATCATTCAGGCAGCTAGATGCAGGAAAGCTAGATTCCTGTGTACCAACAGCACCAGTCAAGCCAACAAATGTCAAAGTGAAAAAAAAAAAAGACACTTGGAAGCAACTCTCTGCCCCCCCCCCACCCCCCCCCACCCCACCCCACCCCACCCCCAACAAGACACACACACATCGACCAAAAACGAAAATGAAAACAAAAAAACAAAGAAGAGAAAATCCCATAGCTCAACAGGTGCTAACCTGATTATGGTTACCAGTTTCATTATTTGTTGAGGAATTTCTAGCTTGTTCTTTTCTCCTCCTATTTTTCTTTTTACTCTTTGTTGTTCTTACACCCTTAGAATCTGCAAAATAGACCACCAAGCTCAAAATTGTAAGTATGATAATCAAACTCAAAGAATAACCCAAAAGAGGCTATAAAAGTTACAGTATACCATCAGAAGGTTGCGTCACCATAGAAATTATGGATCTGATTATAGACCAGCAAATAATACACAAAAAATATAACTTATAAGACTGATTGATAGTCATGGTAGATTCCACATTATTTTCTTAACCTTCCCAGAATAAGCATCACAAACCACAATATAAAACCTGAGACATAATGATCTAAAGATAAGAGTTATATATATATATATGTACGTATATATGTATATGTTTTATACACACACACATATATAATGGGGTAATGTCAGGCAGCCAAAATGCAACTTCACCAAAACATAATACTGGGTAATATGCAGATTATAGGCATGCAAAACAGTTCAATTATTTTAGTAATGCAACATGCAGAAAGCAGAGCAACCCTACAGCAAAAATATAGGGTGTTAACTAAGTCTTAATCTTACCTTCATCTTCCCCATTTATGAACGAAAGAAGATCATCAACTGATCGTTCATCCACATGCTGCTCTTCTTCTACCTCAACATTCTGGAAATACATAATGAGGAAAGGAAATAAAGCAAAGTCAGAGTGCATACACAAAAATTCATCAAGTAGCATCAAGCAACCATGGCCAAGATACAAGCACAAGAGCCAGATCTTAAAGTACCTTTAATTTCTCTCTTTCTTTTAATTCTTTCCTTTTCCTTGCATAAAGTCGATTGAGAAGGCGGATGCGTGGATCATCGGTCATATTTCTCAAAGGTTCCAACTTCTCCTCCTAAAGATAAACCATTTCCAAGTGAGAAACACCAACAATATGGAGAGAGAGGGCTACAAATATTTTCTGTCAGAATAAGGACCTCTGTTAGATCATCAGGTAAATGGAAAGTTTCACGTATTTCCTCGGGAGTTTTGCCTTCAATCATCCGAGCAAGTGCTCGACTTGTAAGGTCAACCAGAGGCCTCAGTTGAAGGCTGTCAGCAGCAGATGTCAGCTCACATAACTTCTTGGTATCTAACCGGATGAACTTTTCATCAAAAGTCTTGCGCTCCTACATAAAAGACATCCATTACACTCAAATTTTAAAAAAAAGAAAAAAAAAAGAAAAAAGAAAAGAAAAGAAAAGAAATGTCACATAAACCATGCACATGAACAGGCAAACCGAAAATCCTGCACTTTCTAGGAGGCACTGCACTGTTACAACAAGGAAACGGAGAACTGACCTTATTAGAACGGCCAGGAACTTGATGAAACCGACAATAATCCAGTATTAAGCCCAGAATAGCAGCATTGACTCGTTGAGGAAGTGATATTGCACAATTTTTTGAGGATCCCGCGCCAGTTTGAAGTACTTCTCTGCATATCATTGGGCAAAACATGGCAACCTCTTCCTCTACTTGTTGGATCGATCCATCAGCAGTTTGGAGCCAAATGTAGGACTTCATCTTAACCAATGAACCACAAAGCAATTACAAAAGCGGATAATGCAAAATAGCGACAGCTTTGAAAAGTGTAATATAGAAAGCAACAGAAATGCAACAAGGATCTACTGCCCACACCTTGGACTTTAAACAGGTTACAACAATATTATATTCCCATACAAAAAGGATTTTGGCCATTCTACAGTCGTTCAACGTACATTCAATACTCAAAGAAATAACAGTGTTTTCAATGAGAAAATGGATGATCCACCTACGCATTTCATGCAAGTAAACAAGAACGGTCAGACCCTAACAAAAAGAAGAAGAAAAAGCTTCAAGTCTACTATAGTCAGTCATGCGAATAAGCCAGCATTTCAAGCTATATAGTATTGACTTTCAAGTTGGATAATATGAAGCACAACGTTCAAGTGCATTGTTCTATCTAATTATTTCTGGTGTAAAACAACATGACATCATTACGCTAAGAAACACAATTCCTCTTCCAGCAATATCAATTTTTTAATTTAAAGTGAAGCTCACAAAACTAATGGATCGTCTTAGTAAAAAAAACAAATATTCCCCATCTCAAAGCAACTCATGGCTCAAGTAAGTGCAACCCTAAAACCCAAACAGAGCAACAGATAAAAAAGAGCCAGAAGAGGTTAGAGATTAGCAGAGGGGAAAACATTAACATAACTCGTCTCCACTATAAATATAATAATGGAGTCATGTAGCCTTTGAACATAAACCTCTGTTCTTCATTACATACCTCTGGTTTGACAACCGCCATACGGCCTTCTAACATGAGGAGATCAAACTGGCAAGATTATTTATGGGCCTTTGCAAAATAAAGCAACCTTAAAAGTGCTGATGAAATGGAAATAGGCTAAGCTTTCTTCTCTTCAAAAGAAAGTTGTCAGACACAGACCGCAAACCCTTCACAAAGTAACCCTCTCCAAATTCCAACAAGACAAAATGCATCTTCAACAGGATGATTTCATCAGTTTGGAAGCTCTGTACAAAGATGATAACAGCAAGTTGACCAAAATTACATACTTTAGCAATCAATGAAGTTTTCCCAACATGAACATACATGACATAAGTACACACCCACCCAACAGATTAATAAGAACTCAGAAGGAAAGCAGCAGTTGAACAAGAGTGACAAAAAATAATGGAAAATCACTTTGTTCACTCTTTTGTGTATCTTCAAAACATTCAAATAATGAAGAGAATTAGGGATATGAAATTTAGAACATAGATGAATTCTTGTCATATGGAAACTTACTCAGATTGTTAGAAGCTAATTATACCTGGAATTTCTTTAAACATTCCACATGCGCATACAATATGTTAGCCCATTTCAGTTTCTTCACATCCCCTCCTCTCAGAGTTTAAAAACAAAGCCGTCGAATATCAATTGCTTCTCATTCTGTCCTCTTAATAGAACCACAAGGAAATTTCAGATATTCTGCACTTTCTCCCATTGCCCAATCCACCTACGTGCCATTGGAGCATGGATAACCAAAAGGAATTTTGGGACACTTGAATACGCAAAGCTCACACACATTCTCACATCTATGCGATCTCTAAGTATATTCATGCCATGAATTTGACCATGCCAAATCTCATAACCCAGAAGAAACCTTAATCATATGTTAAGCTCCTTTATACAGTAAGGGACTTCACAAAGAAGTATTCCAGCAGCTAGCAAGGGCCACTTTCAGATGAAGGGTAAAAACATTTTTTTTTTGTGTAATGCATGTTCTTTAGGGTGTCTGGGGGTCGTGGGAAGCATGCAAGCATTTTTGTTTGTTTTTTATTTTGATGTCTCGTAGTAGTAGTTGTTGTTGTTTATATTGATTGACAACAGTGGTGTCATCTTGTGCACACCTCAACGATTCTAACAGGGGGCACGCAAATATACGCGTGTGTGTGTGCGCGCACACACACACATATACATATGTTTGGAGCGATGGGGGAATAGAACGATCTAAAGGGGTTGTGCAACCTAGAGAGATGGCCATATCTTTTTGATGAATGCGGTATCGAGGTTCGGCTTATTTGGAGAAGAGATCAATCTTAGGGGAGACCATTCGAATGGTTGAATTGATGACTTCGCTTCGATCTCTTCGATTGAACCCAAAGGAGACTTCAATCATTCAACTTTAGCTTCTGGAGGAGGAATCATATCACTTGAAATTTCGGAAAGTGAATCCTCTCTTTTGGTAAAACTTGTCTTTGATTGGGATTTCAATTGAAAAGATGTTAGGCTGCTTCCTCATGTACCTAAGAAGCCGAGACAATCTCGATTGATATATATATGTGTTTGACAAGCGGCAATAAGTTGTCTTAGGCAACAAGTTCTAACGAGTGAAACTGTTAGACCAAATACAGAAGCCTCTGAAAGACTTCAAATGGGATCAATTTCATAGTTATCAAAGAGAGAAGGGACAGGAAGAAACTTTAAAAGGGTTTTGTAACTTCCGGTTTTCTTCTTTTTATTTGTATTTTCTAGAATAAAAGATACACATACTTGTTAAGGAACAAAATTGAAGTTTCAAGGAAGTAAACAACTAAACCAACTGGGAATTTCTTCTCTCTTTTATTTTTTTTTTTTTTTTTTTTTTTTTTCCAAAAAAAAATAAATCAAACCAACTAGGACTATTAGAGAATTAATATTGAGCATCTGAAGTGGATGAATTCTCCTGCCATCATATCCTTCGGCAGATAATGGATGAATACGATTCACATTCTATTCAAGAATTTCCTTTGACATTCTACATATCTCGTAATCGTACACAACTACATAACGGCCAATACTAAAACCTCAATCATGTATTCGAGAATTCAAATGCTGGCAACATCATCCACCTAGGAGTCATTTCTAAATCCTATCGGGTAATACCAATCAGCCAATAAATTCCCAACCCAATTACCATCCCTTAAATCTGCCCTGCAACAGACCACTAACAACTACTACTACCAATCAATCGCAAACTAGTTGAGGTTGGCAATATGAATTCTCAATATCCTTCCCATATGCCTAACCTTGGTAGGTAGAGTTAGCCGGTACCTATACTTGTGCGAGGTAGCAGATACCCTATGGAATAGTCGGGTGCACTCAAGCTGGCCTGGATACTACCATCATTAAAAAAAATCTCTTTAGCTCCATTGGACCCAGTTCATTCCAGAATAAGCGGGAAATATTAAGATGATAATAAAGTATCCCTAGAAATAAAGCACGAAATAGAAATGGGTTGTAACCTTCAAATTTGTCCCAAGGAATGAGCCATCTTTAATCATAAAGGTAACCAATTAAGGGAAATGGGTAGTCATTTAATTAACAAATTACAATTGGAAAAAAAAAACAATAAGAAGCCAAAATTTGAGCTTATAACAAGTGCTTATCAGCTAATTACTTGGGAAATTGAGGCGTAAAACAAAATTAGAAATGAACAGATGCACATACCTGACGTAATAATTAATTGCGACACATGAAGCTGGTAAATACAGAGCAATAAAAACAAGAGATAAGAAAAATGATGAAGAAAAAATGGAGGGATAGCTAGGGTTTTGCAGGTAGCAAGAAGAAAAGGGGGAAGAAAGGAAAATTTTCTTGCGTTTATCAGGCTTCCGTTTGATTTCCGAAATGGAAACCAAGGGATAGTGTAATTCTATATTTCTATTTCTGTTTTTTTTTTCCTTCTGGTAATTGTGTTCTTAGCACGTGACTGCCAATTGTAATTCTCACGTGGATAGTGGTTAGAGCTCTTTGGCTATGGTGGCTGGGAAAATATTATTTACAGGATACATGATATTACCTAGTTTGCATACAATTCAATTATTTTATAGTGTAGAGGTCGAGCATTACGGTTGTATGCTAGGGGTTAGTCCAGCATTTTTCCTCTTTGTACCGGATAGTTTGATAGCATTTTGTCTAGGCATGTGATAAACAGTGAAAAATGCATATTTTTGGATATACTTTCATCTCATAACTTGTGTGAATGTGGGAAGTTACATGAGTTTTTATAGTGAATTATGTTAATTACGTGTATTCTTATGTGTAGGAGCGAGTTGGACGAAAGATGAGCAAAAGAAGTTGTTTACCTCGAAAAATGGGTGTAACAATTAAATACGATTTGTGATTTTAAATATATGTGATTTATTCTAATACTAGTGAATATACAAATAATATTAGGTCTAAGTAAGGAGAATTGATGAACCAAACCAGTGTTGCTAGAACAATAAGGACCTCGAGCTCGGTTTTCTTGGGGGCCTCGAGGTAAGCTAAGAGCAATTAAATATGAACAGTAAAGTAAAAGCAATAAAGTTGAAGAACACTTGGTGAGTACGGTAAACAAGAAAAGCAGAGTAGAATATTCTATTGCAGTGAATAATGTGAGATGATCCTTACGAAATGATAGGAATCCCCTTTATATAGGAGGAGAAAAACCCCAATATAGTACAGTCCTAATTGTAGTAAATAATTTTATTGGTACAGCCGTATAACAACCTAGTACGAACTTGTACTATTTTGTACACATCTTATCCTATAATTTATGCCCTCACCCATGTGTCCTTGAAAAATTCCCGCTCTTTCTTGAGTATCTTCGAGATTGTACTGCCCACGATGCAGGTTGTGCCAGGCCTTCGATCTGCTTCCTCGAGGTGTGTATCCTTCAGTCGGGCCCAACCCCTACTTCAAGTCGTCCGGACTCAAACTCATAGCCCAATTTAAGACTTCGAAATCAGCCTCCTTGATTTTGACCGTATACAGAAGTCGACTCGGGACCAAGAGATAAAAGAAGATCTTTGCTTGTTCATTCTCGCGTGCACACGAGAGAGTGAACGAGTTAGCTGAGGAAATCTTGAAGAAAAAAATAGCGAATTAAGCTAAAAAGGTGTGGAAGTACACAAGAGATTTGGGAGGCAAAGAAAAAAAGAAGTACTTTGCTTGTTCACTCTCGCGTGCGCACAAGAGAGTGAACGAGCTAATTAACCTGAAAAGTCTGTTTCAAAGTTGGCTTGTATTATTTCGCGCCATGCTAACCGTATCTCATATAAATAGTCTTTAGACTCACTTAAGGAGGAGGATTCGACCTAAGGAGGTTAGAACACACAAGGAGCAATGCGGAGAATTCTTCTACGAGTTTTTCACTTTCTTCTTTCTATTTTCGTTATTGGTTATGAATTTTAGTGGGCGTTTGGACATAAGAATTGTAAAATTCCAAAACAAGGTGAAATTTTTTTTCAAGTAAAATCGGTATTTGAAATTTAAAGTTGTGTTTGGACATGAATATACTTTTGGGTTATTTTTGAAGTTTTGTGAGTGAAAATTTTGAAAAATAGCTTTTTGGAGATTTCGAAAATTTCCAAAATGCATATTCAAGTGAAAAATAGAAATTTTATGAACAAACGCTGATTTCGAAAAAACGTGAAAATTTTTGGAAGAAAAGGAAAAATGATTTATGTCCAAACGGACTCTTAGTATTGTAGTTTTACATACTTTTATGAGTAGCTAATTCTGTCATCTAGGGTTTTGATGGAACCTTTTGTAGGATAAATTCTTGATACGTTTTGATATAATTGAGTCTTTGTATTTTTCTATTTGTTCAACTACATGTTTATTTTAGTTAATTGATTAGCGATGCCTGTTTATTATGTATTACTTGTACAAGAGTACATATTTAGGTGGTTGTTGAACAACTCACTCCTAACGTGTACGAGAGATCAATACGGAGGGTTTAAAAGCGGGATTAGAGATAACGAAGCTTTGACGTGATCATAGCGAGCGGTGAAAAAGTGTGAGCTATCGTGATTCTAGAGAATATGACTAGTATATTAATTGTAGTTGCTCGAGAGAGAATTAAATTAAGTCGAGTACTCACGATTAGTAGAGATAATTAGGCGAAATTATAGAATACGTAGCGGGAAGGATTCCGACAATTGAAAAATCATAACTCTAGACCTCCTTAATCTTGTCTCCAACCCTCACTATCTTTAGTTGTTAATTACTACTTTAATTTGTTAGTTAATTAGTTAGACATAAGAATCTTTATATTTATAACTTAGGAGTTGTCGAGCTTGTCTTCTTAGTGAAAATGAATAGTTGTAGCTAAACCTTAGTTCTCTGTGGGATTCGACTCCGGACTCTTAGACCGACTTATATTTATAACGACTGCTTACCTTTTTAGGACTAAAGTTGGGCTTGATCAGCCTGCTAGCGGTTTACACACTATTTTGTTTTATTTTACATAGTATTGTGTTATTGCCCTTCCACTTATTTGTTGTCTCTTATAATGCTGATATTATTTTTTTGATTTTTTTTAGTTGTTACGGATCTATTCTTTTGTTCTTTTCTGATATTATTATCTCTTCTGTTGAGCCGAGGGTCTCCCGGAAATAGCTTCTCTACCTTTTTCGGGGTAGGGGTAAGGTTAGCGTACACTCTATCCTCCCCAGAGTCAAAATAGCACGGTATAGCCATTTCGGACTGATCATTCAAAAATAGCCGCCGTTTACGAAGTCAATGAAAAATAGCCACTATTTTGCTGCAACAGAGACCGGTCCCGCATAATATACGGGAGTTCGGTGCATCTGTGTACGAACTCCAGCATATTATGCTGGACCGGTATACTTTGCTGACTCCTGTATAATATACGGGAGACTAGAGCACCGGTGCTCCAAACTCCAGTATATTATACGGGACATTTATCCTTGCTGGAACTCCAGTATATTATGCTGGAGTTCTAGTGTACTTATGCTGGAACTCCAACATATTATGCTGGAGTTCCAGCATAGTTATCCTGGAACTCCCGTATAATATGCTGGAGTTCAATCATACTTATGCTGGAACTCCAGTATAATATACGGGCGTATTTTCCGGGTTTTGAACAGTGTTTTCGCTCAGATTTATCTTTACATGAAAAGTGACTAAATTTCGATTACTTTTGAAACTGAGCTATTTTTGAATGACCAATTATAAATTTGGCTATTTTTAAATTTCTCCCCTCCCCGGACTCCACTATTCAAATTTTATTGAATTTTTATTGTTGTTGTTGTTGTTGTTGTTATTTATGTTATTTTTTACTAGCACAAGCTCAAGGGTTAGCACGAACTTTAATAATCATTGGATCACACAGGACATTTCAATAATTTTCTTCACGAATCTAAACAACTCACAAGATACACTATAAGAATCAATTTTTTCCTTATAAGTGGATTTTATACCTTCGGAATAAATGATACAAATCTTGATATATAAAATGTGCGATTAAACTATAGAAAATACTTTATAATAGCGGTTCAGATTCACCACAACTTATTGCCCCTTAATCATATATCTTAAGTATGAAAAATTAGTATGATTTGATACATTTACTGAATTTGGACGATTTTTATTGGCCTTGTTTGCCTGTAAAGTTTGGGATAGGGGTGGCAAAATGGGTAAAAGAAAATAGTTAACCACTCATATTATCCACTAAAAAATGGGTTGGATAATGAACTTTCTATAAACGGGTCAAATATGGATAAAAACCATATTATCCATTTAGAAAATGGATAACCAATGAGTAACCAATAGATAACCAATGAGTCTAACTTTTACATTTGTAAAGTCTCAAATTGGGGGTTCCTCAAGTTAGGGAGACTAAGAATTCTCTCAAAAGTGATCATATACAAGAAGTCATGGATAATATAGATAACTCATATTATCCGCCGGTTAACCCGTTTGTTATCCGTATTAAATATGATCGGGTTGAATAATTGATTCGTTTTTTTATTACCCGTTTTCGTCTCGAACCATATCCGACCCGACCCGCCCGTTTGTCACTCCTAGTTTGGGATGATGGGCTTGGACGGGGTAAAGTACATAAATAGTATAATTTTTGAGATCTTATTGAAAGAATAAAAATTTTAACTTAAGATATGCAGATTCGAAGTTGAAAATTGCAATTCTAAAGTTTCCAAATTCAGACCTGCCGGTATGAAGTTGGGTTCTGCCAAATTTTGGCAAAGCCAGCTTCAGAACCAGAGGTATATTTTAACATCGAAAAATGGTCAAATATGCCCCTGAACGACTGAAAATAGAGCAATTATGCTCTCTATTTGCATTTGTGTAAAAAATTGCCCTTGTTGTTAATGAAGTGGTTCACTTTTGCCCCTCCCCACTAATAGACTCCACATCAAGGACAATTTTGTACCCAAATATAGACGGAGGACATAATTCTCTATTTTCAATAGTTCAGGGATATATTTGACCCTTTTTCGTATAAAATAAACTTTTCTGCTGAGTTAAAAAAGTCCAAATATGCCCCTAAACTATTAAAAATAGAGCAATTATGTCCATTTGTATTTGGGTAGAAAAGAAGGGCACAATTTTGTACCCATATCGGAGAAATGTAAAAGTAAAATTTGTGATAGTAACTTATGGATGTATCAATATGCGGTTGCAAATTAAAATAGGAAGACGAAACGAAAAAAATTTCACCATTAATTACTTGGTACTCTAATAATAAGATTTTGCATTAAGAATTGATATTACAACGTAAGAGGTCATTTTAATACAGATACATCAATGATGAACAATGGCATTGTATCCTTTGAGCAGATCTGGATTGGAATCCCTCTAGGACTTAGGAGTTCAAAGAATATAAAAATCAAATCACATGAATTTGATCTAGTAAAAAAAATGAAGCACGAGGTTGTGATTAGCTGGCCGGAGGGATTTTCCGGTGAGATTTCTCGTCATCGTAGTAATTACTATGTAAAAGATATGGCAAGACATTACTTTACCTTTTTTTTTTTTTTACAGAGAAGACTTTTTCTACAACATGGATTTTCAAATCAGCAAAAAAGTATTATTTTACACGGAAAAGAGTCAAATATGCCCCTAAACTATTGAAAATAGAGCAATTATGACCTCCGCTTGTATTTGGGTACAAAATTGTCCTTGATGTTAGTGGGGAGGGAGAAAAGTGAACCACTTTATTAACGGCAAGACTAATTTTGTACCTAAATATAATTACTCTATTTTAAATAGTTCAGGAATATATTTGAACCTTTTCCGTTTTAACATTAACTTTTAAAACTTCAGTCCTTTAGGCTTTGATAGAGTCCAACACTACACCCGAAGGTTTGAAGAAGGAAAAAAAAGGCAATGGGAGATTCAATCTCAATCTTGTCGAAACTTGCTGAATATTTTTAAAAAAATTAAATATATTTTAGATAGAAGTGATATAAGCGGCTATCTGATTTCATTTCTGCGTTGGGTTGGGGGAGGGGGAGAATATGTCACTTCCATCGTCGCTTGACTTACATTTTAAAATCTTTCGGATAATGTAAATAGTGCATGTTGCTCAATTTGGAAAATACTAGTCATTATTTGTACTTGTATATAATAAAATAATATTTGTACTTTTATAGAATAAATATATGCATATTACTTGTCACTCTCGATATTTGCTCATTATTTGTACTTGTATATAATAAAATAATATATGCATATTACTTTTATAGAATAAGTAGGAGTTCGTCAATTATGCTCCAAGTGTCATCTTGGATTTTTTGTCCTTTTCTTCGCCAAGTGTCATCTAACTTAGATTGTCATTGCTTTTTTCGTACGACTAAATTCAGTGGTAGTTAACTAAACCACATAAAGATTTTTTGGTTTAAGAATTTCCAGTAAAATTCTAGGATATTATTTTTTTAATTGTCTTTCTTTTACTTTTCGGCGAATGAATAGTTGTTATGGAAAGAAAGGGAAGATTTTTTTAACATAGATAGCCTACAGTAGCCGATAAGCCAACTTTAACAACACAGAGAAAGCCGGTGACTTAGATAAAAAAGAAAAAACAATTCGGACAAATAAAAAGTGACTTGGAATGTGGCTTACACAAATCATTTTTGTCATACCTCATACCTTTTTGCCAAAATTTTGGTAAAACGAAAAAGGAATATGTTTCTTTTTTATTTTTGTAGATAAACTACATATGTAACTCAGCTCTAATGAAAGGAAGAAATTCAAAAATAGTCACAGTTTTAAAAGTAATCGAATTTTAGCCACTTTTTATGTAAAGATAAATTTGAATCAAAACACTGTTCAAAATCCGAAAAATACTTCAATATAATATATTGGAGTTTCAACATAAGTATACTAGAACTCCAGTTCCAATATAATATACTGATTTAAGAAACCTATTTAAATCAGCGCTAAAATGGATACATCGTACTTAAAATTAATATTATACAATTTGATGGTACAACAACATACAAATTTAATACAGATTGATATATCTACAACAACATAGTACATACTAAAAATAAATTTCATATAACTAATTATATAGTATACACTTATTTATAATTAATCTACAACTTTTATACATTATTTTTACCCAGTTAAAATACATCTACAATGTCATACAACTTAAATACAATTTTCATATAAATTTTATACAATATATCTTTTATATATTTTATATATTTTGTATCTGATTTGTATATATTTTATATGTGGTGTGTGTTTCTTCCTCTCTAAAAATCCAATCAAAACTTTCTCTCTTAATACAATTTTGATACATATCAACAACTTTATGTAAAAAGATAGTATTGATAACTTAAATGCAAATTTTATACAACGATTCATATATTGTACAACTATATATATATATATATATATATATATATATATATATATATATATATATATATATATAAACTACAACAGAATACAATTTACATATAATTATAATACTACTTTACTACAATTCGGTAAGTATGTTGTATGTCATGTGTTCTTCTTCTTCTTTGAGTTTCAATCTGAAATTCAACCAAAATCAAGTCTAATCTTCACCAAACACCCTCATAATTGAGATATAAACTCTAAACAATATTCCCAATTGTTTGCAACAATACCCAATCCAAACAAATAATGGTTTTTGAAAACTAAATTCAAATTCAAAGCTTCAAAGCTTTTTAATGACTGTCAATGTTGGAGAGTCAAACACCTTCAAAATTTATTGATTACAGTTTCAATTTGAACACCAATTGTGCAACACAAAAGGAAATTCCTAAGTTAAAACTCTATAGTAAAAGGATTGAAATCCATTGATGAATTCCATTAAAAATATATACAACACGAAAGGATAAAAAGTAGAAAATATCAGAGAATGAAAAATTGGGGAAAGAACAGAGAATGAGAGACGGAGAGAGAGAGAGAGAGAGCATGAGAGAGAGACGGAGAGAGAACAAGGATGAGAAATAACTGATTCATTATTCAATTCATAATATAAAAGGATACTCATTTAAAACTAATTTGTATATAATTGATAAATTGTATATGGCCATGTAATAAAGTTAAAACTTGATTAGGGAGAGAAATCAAGTTTCATATGTAGTATAGGAAGGTAAAAATTCCTTTCTCTGGATGCGCACGATGAGTCCATAAAGATCTGTTATTTAGCAGATAGGAGTATAAAATTTAGATGTACAGATAGTTGATAATCAGATGTTCTGAAATACGCAATTAATTTGCAACACGAATTACCTGTATTGCATGAATAATTTATTACGTCAGATCCAATAAATTCAAAGTATCGATTAGATAGGACATTCTATATCATGAAATATAATTGTGTGTCCGTGTGAAAATAAGCACCTGCACTTGGCAACATACAGTCCACTCCATTTCACTCTCGTGCTTTCCCTTGCCCGATCCTGCAAATTGTAAAATTCTCCCAAAGTTGGACCAAACCTACCGAAAAAGGTTATTTACCTTATTTTTATAACACTTACGTACTATATATAGTTACTTGAAATTCAATGCCTATATTAGGCATCGGCAAAATCAGATACAAGTAGATGGGACAAATACTTGTGCATCCAAAACAATATTTAACTCAGTGAGACATCAGATTGAAGCTACAGAAAGCAAATATCTTCCTTTGATTGTTCAATCAACAGTACCTGGAATATTCTAATACATTGTTTGCTTGCTGTACAAGAACCCCCCTCGGAAAGGGGAAAGGCAAAAAGAAAAAGGACTCTACCTGCTTCAGTTCCAGGCTTGCTCTTTTCTATCTTCTATGGGACAGCATAAATATACAAGTTTGGTACCATTAATGCCTTGATGAAGGATCAGCTGTACATTGAATAACTGGAAGCCAACCTCCAAAAGCAAATGAATCATTAGTTCTGTGGCTCATGTTAAGTCTAATCAGGCATACATCTTTGGACAAGACCCCATATGCCGAGAAATGATATTGGTGATAGAGGGTCAACATATTCTTATTGGGAAGTGCTTCATTATTGGAACACTAGACTCAAAGAGCATGTGGAGGAAATCAGGTTGATCAATCTGACAATAGATAATGAAGTTCTGCCAAGATGCCACTGCATTTCCTAGTTTCTCCTCTTAGGAAATCCTTATTGTGCAAAACAGCTTCCTTCAAACGTGCCAAGATATAGCAGATTTACACAGAAAACCCAGTAACACTGAAACTTTGAAGTTCTCCATTAATATGTCCGAAAATACATATCATGTTCCACCCGTGCGACTTGACAAGGGAGAGCAAGGATTGAGATC
Source organism: Nicotiana sylvestris (assembly GCF_000393655.2). Lineage (NCBI taxonomy): Eukaryota > Viridiplantae > Streptophyta > Magnoliopsida > Solanales > Solanaceae > Nicotiana > Nicotiana sylvestris. Next base: position 98,368,051 of record NC_091061.1, read on the forward strand.
TACAGAATAAATCAATTTCACATGATCCCTCAAAAGTTGCTGGGACACCCGATTGGCCAAGGCTGATTGCGCATTGCAAAGTTCTCCAGTGGCAGGCCTCCCAAACTGCTTTCCCGGAGCATCATCCTCGAAGGATGCCAATTCTTGGAAAGCACGAGATCCTAATGGCGTCGCTCGTAAAGCATCAGGATCCCAGTAAGAAGGACCGTTCATATAGGGACTACTTGGAACTGTTCTGGCCTCTTGCATGTAAACTGACTGATTCATGTGACGAAATGGGATAGCACCATTACCTCCAGAGATTGGTGTTGATGAGCCAGATGTGTTGAGAGGGCTTGATATAGGCGAGGGAGACATCCTCCCGTTTAGGTTTTGAGGTGACCTTGGATGTAAAAGAGGGCTACCAATTGGGGAGACAGGGCAAGATATGTTTTTCGGAATGTGGATGTCCCTGGACAATAAAGAACAAGTCAGTGATCAAAATGTATGAATACTATTGTCATGAAGCTTTTTACTCGAAGCATATCGAGATGAGAAAATTACAAATTCAACGGGAACCCTTTTCCGCTTAAGAAATTTCTCAACAATGTAGAGGGCATTTGAAAGGTTAAGTAATCAAGAGAAGCAAAGACCTGCAGTGAAAATTAGATTTTGATGCTCTAGATGAGTGGATCACAAGCTTTTCTGATTCCAACGTAGGATAATTTCTTGCAGATCCAATGCCCTAGAACAAATTCGCAAAGAACACAGCAGTGAGCATCAATCAAAGGGCACAGAATTCCAAAATAAAGAAACCACGCCAGATCAACCTATTATGTTCTGGTCATCAATATGTTAAAGATTAGTTCTGTAAATTGAAAAGTTCGCTTGGAATTAAAATTTGCACACATTCACACATCGAGCATTTGTTGTACGTCTTTAACAGGGTTTGAGACTTTTATTTCTAAAACTATCTGGGACAAAAAATTATCACCTGACTTCTGAGAATAAGCCAAAATGAACTGAACGTCGTAATTTGCCACAGAGCAGCATGCAGGAGTAAACAATCCTAAGCATTTTTTATCAGTAAGATAGAAATTATATTCACAAAAGATGGCGCTGTAAGCTGTATGAGCAAACAATCCTAAACCTTAACAATACCAATGTTCAAGTTACATCATCTACCTTTCCAGAAGAAGCAATCTTATTTTAAGAATCTACGTAACTTCCATGCAACTGTCCAAATTACTCTATATCTTCCATGCAACTGTCTCAATTACTCTTACTGTAATATGCTCAAGTACCTTCTTGGTACCTTGTTATTAATAAAATAAAATTACCTTATCTAAAAATAAAAACAAAAACTCTTACTGTATGACTATACGATAGACTACTAGATGAATTCCATACACTGATATGCATATGAATCGGAATCCAGGATGGACTAATGAGAATATGTTGGCAGAACTCAATGATGAAAGCTTGACTATTGAAAATACGAAACCAATCAGTTTATTTTGCTCAATTGTTTATGGGTTAAGAACAAAAGAAGAAATACATAAAAGCATTTTACAAAAGTATAATGAGGAGCAAGAATTCCTGTTTCGCAACAGAAGTCTCCCAAATGTCCTAACAGAAGCAAAAAGATCTAAATAAACAGATAATGTACCAGAGGTTTTACCCCATTTGCAGCTGCACAAGGAGGATTGAAAGATGCAGGAAATATATTTGGCTTTTCCAGAGGGGCAGCATCTTTAACAAAAGGATGCTCCAATAGCTCAGCAGCAGTAGGACGACTTCGTGGCTCACGCTGTAAACACTTCCTCACAAAATCTTTTCCCTCGTCTGAAAGGTGTTCCGGGATTGCTGGGAGTTCTTTACTGTTCCCAATCTTAAACATGGCAGCAACCTTTGGCCCATACGACATCAAACACCACATAATACAGGTCAAGGGAATGAACTGCTATTGTAAAACATGCTAGTCCAAATTATATGAAAGCAAAAAGTCCCATCTTCCAACAATGTTCAGAAAAAAGAAAAAAGTCAAAAGATGCTCTAATTAAGCTTCTAAGCCAAAATTACTTACTCCTTCATACAGGTCAAGGGAATGAACTGCTATTGTAAAACATGCTAGTCCAAATTATATGAAAGCAAAAAGTCCCATCTTCCAACAATGTTCAGAAAAAAGAAAAAAGTCAAAAGATGCTCTAATTAAGCTTCTAAGCCAAAATTACTTACTCCTTCATACTGGCTCCAAGGAGGCTTTGATGTAGCCATTTCTAAGACAGTGCATCCAAGACTCCATATATCAACAGCAAGGTTGCAGCCACTGGAGTTCTTTATTACCTGAGCCAATGGTAAAGAGATGGTTTCACAAGTCAGTGTATAAGTATTAGCAATGGAGGTGCACACAAAACATTTAAATGCCTAAAGCATATTCCAACCTCAGGGGCCATCCAGTAAGGACTTCCTTTGAATGATAATGGACAGGATTGCCCTGTGATCTGCAAATTTGTAATTGAGCAATTAATGACACAGCTCCAGTTCCCCAAAAAAAAAAATCCAGTTCAGAAATGGTACAGAGCTCCATCTGAAAATGCAGCCTTGATGTTGAAGATATAAAATTCCAGGTGGGGAACAATTGCACCAAATGCAAATCTTAACAGATTAAATCCTACTTTTGTCTTTCAAAAAATAAGGAATTAAGTTTTGATGCCATGAAGCTAAAAACTAGAACAGTTTTTCTATCCATCCGACAGTGCTAGTCTCAAGTTAGAAGATAAAATGTCACCGGCTATTTCCGCTTAATCACAATCTTCAATAGCATTGGCATCATCTTACTAGATAACGCAGTTAGAAGCCTATGATTAAAACTTACATGCTTCGCCATTCCAAAGTCCGCCAACTTTATGCGCCCATTTGGATCAACAAGAATATTTGCCCCTTTAATATCTCTGCAAAAGTGAAGCTGCTATTAGGTAATCAGCATACACAGGTCAAGGCTGCTGAAAGGGTGATCTCACAAAATAATCCAACCGAAGAAATTGGGTTACCTATGCACAGTGCTTTTAGCATGTAAATATGCAAGCCCCGATAGAATTTGCTGAGTGTAACTACGGATTGCTGTTTCTCCAAATGGACCATATTCTTGTAAAAGCTTATAAATGGACCCACCAGAGACATATTCCAAGTAGATATAAAGTTTATCAGGAACCTGATTGCGGAAAACAATTCAGACGAAGATCAAGCTAAAAAGATTATTGGAATTTATGACAGAAACACATATAAATCTTGCAAGAAAGGCCCACTAGTTCTGCCAAAGTACTCATTAATCTCATGACTAAGCTTTGAAGTAAGCTGTTACAGATATAGAATAAGAAACCAATACTCTAGAACAATTTGAAGTCTGTTAACATAACTAACAGTGCTGGCACAATGACATGTCCTTCACCAGAAAATTCAAATATAAAGCTAATAGTGCTGGCACTATGACATGTCCCTCATCAGAAATTAAAATAAAAAGCTCTAAATTGAGAGATTTAGAAAATCAATTGACCATTGAAAACTGACCATCTCTGACCCATAATACTGAACAATATTTGGATGTCTTAATCGGCTCAACAACGCAACCTCCTGCAAAATACTTGAATATGAGAGGATGATTAAACAGGAACAGATCAGGAATACAAATCTCCAGGCAGTCCAAGGAAATAAGACCTAGCAGGCTGCTACCTACATAATAAACCTACCTGTGCCAACTGCTTTGCACTTTCCTTTGACTTTGAGTCATCCGAAAATAGGGTCACCTCCTTCATTGCACACATTTCTCCACTATCACTGCAAACAGACACATGGCTAATCATTAATTTTTTTTTTCTTTTTTGGAATTAGATGGCCAAGCATTAAACTAAGGCATCAGCAATCAATCTTAAAGAATTTGACATGTCAATGACAAAGTGATATGTAAAGATTGGATTCCTTGTTCACTTGAAAAGGCCACATGCATTGGAATTGGAAATAAAAGAAATTCAAATGCAGATTGTATGGATATACCTATTAAAACCAACATAAACGTGTCCAAATGTGCCTCTACCAAGCAACTTCCCCTTTTTCCAGCGAGATCCAGGGCTAGAAAGATTATCTGCTCTGCCAGGGCTTCGTGGCACTGAGGGAGATGTTGCAACTGAATTGGAATGAGAAAAGGGTGAAGTGTTGGAAATTGTTATAGGAGGACGGGGCAAAGGATGACTTTCTGATTTTGCATCATCAGGCCAACTAGTCTGCAGTTCAGATGCTCCACCTCCAGCCCTAGGATGAATTGGTGTGACAGCGCCACTGTGAATTCTCGAGCTAGGTCCAGGACTTGTCATCCTGGGACTAGGAATTGGAGAGTATTCTGGGCTCCCTCTACTAGGCTGCCAAAACAGTTGCGCTGCCATATCTCCTCCCATGGAATTATGTCCAGAATTCTGACCAGACCCTGGGCTTGAACAATGGCCAGATCCAAGTAAAGGAAGATCCGGATAAGTCTTTCCTGCCCACAAAGTAGAACTAGTAATTTGCTCGCAGCCAGCAGCTCTCATTGGACTTCTAGAAGGACTTGAAATGGAACTAACAGGAGCACTGAAGAGGCCACCACGAGAAGGGATCTGTATACTGGGCAAGTGGCTATTTAGTGGTCGTCTCTTAGGAGATCGAGAGGAGACACGTCTACTGGGAGAAAGATTAACTGGTTCAGTTGCGTCTTTTGTGCTTATTTGTCCAACAGCAGACTGATCCTTAACAGGCAAACTTTGAAACCAAAAAAGAAAAAGAAACTATGTCAACATGGGTGCTGTAGTTAAAGAAAATAGCAAACTAAGAAGTTAAAGCAATAGTTGTTTCAAATAGGGAACAAAATTAAATAAAACTCATTAGTGAATATATTTCATTTAAGTGACATTCAGCATTTGTTTACCTGTAAGGGCTACCCAAGGCAGCCCGGTTGCCAGTTTCAAAATCAGATGCTAGTGGACTACGCTGACGTGAATCACTCGGATCATCACTTTCAATAGAGCACTCACTTGAAACTGATGCAAAAACAAGCTCTCCATCGGCATCTGCAGGGTCAAGTCTGTGCCTGATGCATGCAGGCTTTGAGAGAGGCAGAAACAGGGATGGCTTTGAGCCCTTCTCTGTTCTGGGTCTTGCTGATTGACTGAGTCCAGAGTCTGTTCGGACTACGCTTGCTGGTGGCAGACCTGGAAGTGGAAGTGGCTGGGCTAGAGCACTTTCAGCAAAGCTTTGACATCTCAAGGCATGCTTGGAAGGTGATGACGACCTTGACTGTGCTTGGGACTGAGAACCCTTCTCAAAAGCAATGTCACTGCTATGTCTTCGAGATCCTCCTGATTTACTTGGAGACTTAGCTTCACTTGAACTTTTAAACTTGCGATGCAATGTATCAATAAAACTTTCTTTGGTCACTTTCTTCTTTGCTTCCTTTGAAGATGACTTTCCCCACCATGAAGGCATATTTCCCGGTGCTAAAAGATTTACGAAACCAATAAACAACCCATTAAAACAGATTCTTCCGACAAGACAGACTTGCTATATGACAACACATACGCGATGCAGAAAAGAGACTAATACGACCTCGGTGAGAACTTGAGAGATAGTTTAAACGATCTGTCGCTATATGTATGTTATCATCTCTCATATTTGTCAATTAAAGATGCTGAAGATCAATATTTCATCAACAATATCCCGAAACAGACTCATAAAGAGGTTCAGAAACCGAAGGAGCAGTTATAAATGATAGAATCAATCAATTAAAGCAGTCACCTTTGTAATACAACCATGAAAAGCCAATTAAGCGACTTCATTGACATAAGATAACATGGAGAATCAAGTAGTGCCAAGTCGTTAAGATTCTAGATTAGCATAGCTAAAACGAGACGACTATGGCTTGTCTCACCTCCCTATTGTTTGGGCTAGATGATTGTCTCGTCGCAATTTAATGTCCAAAGGATTTCGAATTGTAACACTATAACTGTGCACCTTATCTGTGCTTTTATTTTTCCCAGGTAACTTTGCACCGTTATTCTGTCATGGTGTCACCAAGACTATCCCAACAATCTTTTTTCCATTTATGAAAGTACCTTCCCGAAAATCTCTGAGACGCACAAATACGCAATTTACTTAAAATAGAGCCAGTTTCGTATAATAATTTCCTTCCACCACCAATCTCGCAAATGAGGAACAAAAAATTTACTTTTTTTCCCTGCAGAAACCCAAAAGGTACTCGTACATCTTCGGAGGAAAAAATTCAAAAATGAGACCCTTCGATCTACTTCTACTCCATTTTCTGTTTTTTTCCACTTTAAAGATCTACCTCGCTAGATCTTTTTCCTAATAACGATGGTGCCTCAACCAACATGCACGCACCTGGACTATTCCACTCGGTACCTGCTAACCTCCAGCTACACATGTACCTGGTGACTCCGTCCACCAAGGATTAGGTAGATGGGAAGAAATCACATAGTGCTTTTTGTGTCACCTGGGTTCGAACACCGATTCCGAGGTTTGCACCTACTTCATTGACCATTAGGCCACACCATTGAGTGCCTACGGTCGCCAGACTTAAGAACTTTCAACTCACCAACAAAAGCAAATTCATGAGAAAAACTTGAGTTGGACCTTCCTTACCCAATATGGTACACACCCCCCCCCCCCGCGGGCCCCCTCTTGGAACTTATACACGCTTTGATGCATTCAAGTATTTCCAATATAATTTTCAACATCTGTCTTTCAACACACTGAGAAATGTCAAGATTTTGAGGGGGGGGGGGGGGTCATGTCTTCTCGATGTACTGGGTAGAGTACTCTTTCCTGTTTTTTTGCTTCCTTTTCTTTGTGTCTTCGGAAATGCCACCAAAAGATTTAACTTTTTCATTTTTTATAACAACAATGTCCTACCAACTTAAGCACACCTCGACTAATCCATCAGGCATCAAGTATCAATTACCTCCCACCCACACTACTTAGACAAATGGGAGAATTCACCTAGTGCAATCTCTACTGAAATAGGAATCTTTATTGTCAAGGTTATCATTCTAACTCTTCCACCACTATAGGCTCCCACACCGGGGTTTAATATTCTGACTCTCCTTTCCCATCTTTTCACTTTCTCCATTTCCTTTACATGCAACAAAAGTAAAGTGATCCTCTACTAATCTCTAATTAATTAGTTTCATACTTTAATATTGCATACTAAATCCTAAAAACACAGCATTTCCGCGCAGATCTAGAACACTACAAAACACAGCAGGTAACTGAACTACAGAATAAAATATTAAAAAATCAGAAATTGCACCAAAACTGAAGCAATAACAGCAACACTCACCTTTTAACTGTTTAGTTGTAGCATCGCGAGCATACAAACGGCTCCCTTCAGATTTGGCCTATGAATCAACTCAGGATTAGCTCAAACGAAACCCTAGAAGTATTACTCTCTCTGTCCCGCTCTGAGATTTTACTGAGACAGAGAGGGATAGGAAGTTACTGAAGAAGTTGAGTTGGAAAAAGCTTAGAAGAGATCGCGTAAGAATGGTGAAGGAGAGAATAGGAGTGTGGAAGCTAAGCATCAAGATAGGGGAGTTACACGCAGTTGTCTCAATGGTGAAATGAATTAAATAATTACAGTATTCTTTCACATTGATTTTTTATGACCAAATTTTACTAAAAATGAAGTATTCCTATTTAACACTTACTTTAATATACAGTAGTACGTGTAACATAGGATAAAATTTTAACTAGATTTTTTAGTTCAAGCTACGAGAATGAAGAATACTTTTTCCTTTAATTAGTTTTATGTGGCGTGAATCTGAATTAGTCGAGTTAGACGTCGGTTTAGAAATAAAAAAAATAAAAATACATTGCATAAACATTTAGTTGTATTTGATGTTTATATTTACACCAAATAATTTGTAACTTTGACCTCACAAATTAAAGCAAAAAATATCTATTAAAAATACATCTTATATTCATTAATTCAATATAGAAATTGAGTGAGAAAGAAATACTGTTCATAAAGGGAAAATGCCTTTAGTATCTAGCAATTTATCAATTCTTATAAGCCTATATCATTTAGGACGAATCATGGATGTGAAGTATATGCTCGTAAATTTTATTTTAGGTCCACACCCGTGAGACCTTATTTTCTAATAGCCATATGGCAGTGGGTCTCATTAGCCAATTTCCTTGCCCCATTCTTTATTCTCTTTCTAAATAAATCCTCTTTTTTTGGGTAAAAATAGCACGGTCTAGCCAGTTTTCGGAATGGTCATTCAAAAATAGTCAGTGCTTACCAAATCAATAAAAAATAGCCACTATTTTGCTGTAATAGAGACTGGTCCAGCATAATATACTCGAGTTCGGTGCACCTGTATATGAACTTCCAGCATATTATGCTGGAACTCCAACACACGGAAAGTTCCAGCATAATATATTGGAGATTCGAGCACTTGTGTATGAACTTCCAGCATATTATACTGCACCGGTATACTTTGCTGGAACTCCATTATATTATGTTGGAGTTCTAGTGTAATTAATTATGTTGGAGTTCCAGCATACTTATCATGGAACTCCAGTATAATACTCCATTATACTTATCCAGCATACTTATCCTGGAACTCCAGTATAATATGCTGGAGTTCAAGTATACTTATGCTGAAACTCAAGCATAATATACTGCGTATTTTTTGGGTTTTGAACAGTGTTTTCGCTCAGATTTATCTTTACATGAAAAGTGGCTAAATTTTGATTACTTTTGAAACTGGGCTATTTTTGAACGACCACTTATAAATCTGGCTATTTTTGAATTTCTCCCTTTTTCTTGCCAGCAACAACGTAAAAATTGCACGGGGCGCCCTATTTGGTCGCCCCCATTTAACATATGCCCATTTTTTAAAAATCTTTTAACTTGTACCCACTTTTTAAATAACTTCAACCCCCTTTCTTCTCCTCCGTCGTTTTCAAGCAAAGGAAATGAAAAGTCACAACTGCTTCAGTGAGATAAAATCACTTAGTTTCTTTTATCCAATTAATCAAACAAAATTGTGGTTTCTTTCTTAGAAATACAGGTTGTGTATATGAGTGCATTGGCTATTATTTCAGCAGTTTTTCTTGTCGACTTTTCAGAAATGAGTACCTCAAATAAGGTTGTGTGGTCTATACCCCAAACAAGATTTAGTAAATTTGTATAGTTAATTATAAAAATATTTAGATAAATATTGGGTGAGAGCACCCATAACTAAACTCTATTTTCCTCTTCTTTTAGAATTTTTATCAGTGAGCACCCCACGACTTTAAAATCCTGGATCTGCCACTATCTGTAGCAATCATTTCATAAAAGCACTTTGTAGTTGTGTAGGCACAATAGTATGCGTTCCATTTCATCGCTTTATAAATAGACTATGTTTGATTTAAAAGTAAAAAAATCAATACGACAGTTTGTAGCGTTTGAAGTCCATAGATTAACGGGGTTCTTTTGCAGTAAGTTATTTTGCTATCTATGAGTTTTGCTTTCACAAACAAAATACAGATGACCAAGATCCCAAACAAACATAAATAGTGCTGAAGTTTTTACAAATGAACTAAATAACTTGCGACAGTTACAAAACAAAAACTTCAGCTCTAGAGCTGAAGTTCGTCAGTTACAAAACAAAAACTCGCCAATTACAAAACAAAAACTTCAGCACACTTGGTTCAACACACTTGCTACTTCAAGCCCGTCTACTAGAGTGCTGAAGTTTTGCGTGATTGTCTTTGCTACTTCAGCCCCGTATGCTGAAGTTATGCGAAAAAGTGGGTACACTTGCAATTGTTTTTGTAAAGCGGACACAAGTTAAAACGTGACACAAAAATCGGGTACAGATGCAAATGCCCCAGTAACAACAACCAAACTTCACTTAAACTCATAGGTTCATCTTGAATAGAACAACAACAACAACGATCCAATATATTCTTACAAGTGAGATCTGGATTCATTTGACCCAATTATTTCACACCGTGGGATCTGCTTGAATAGGAATAAATAAAATATAAAATAAAAATAAAAAAAAGGAATTTGATCTTCTTGCTTCCATGCCAAACTAGGACCAATTGGTACTATTTCAAATTTTCTCATTCACGTCTTATATATTTAGTTCCTCCAAGAACCCGTTTAAACTTGTTTTAATACCATCGCCCTTGCTTTGGCTCTCCCAAGATTTTTTAATATTTTATTACACACATCTAAATAGAGAAAATAAAAATCACTATTATTTTGGATTAAAAGTTTAGGAAACCAAAAATAAAATTAATTTAATGAATTATCATTACTAAAAAAAATATAATCTGCCGATTTTTGCTTGTTGCGAATTAAAAAAGAAGAGTTCTCTATGCTATAGTACAAAATTTATATATGTCAGTTGATACTTTTAATACAAAAAAGAAAGTTTAAAAACAGGAATATGAAGAAGCGCATAAAGACCCGCAATGGACACTTGTCACACATAAAGACCATCGCACAACAAGCATTACTTGAGTTTCACACGAAATAACATTTCTCCTTTTAACTGGTTTGAGGAGAAAATGTTCTTATATTTACCCACTATTTGTGTTGGTGGATTTAATTGTCATAAATTTTAGTGGATAACTCACACATAATATCGGAGCCAAAAATGGCAAATTCAGAGAAATTCATCGCATGTTAACTACGTATGCTTAAAATGGAATGCTAAGATTTGAGATAATTAAAAAGAAAAGGGCCTCGTACTAAATAAAAGTGAGAGGGTAATTAATGTGAACGAAACGAAAATTAATTTTATAATTTATGAGATGATGAAAGTTGATTCGTGTGAATGTTCTTTTTTATTGTTTTCTTAAATTTCTATATTCGCAAGTTGCTTTATTTTGGCGGTAGGCTCATGTTGTCATGTTCTATAGAATCTACGCTTGCTGCGTTCGTAGGACAAATGATCTAATGGTCTGAAATTTTCTAATTTTTCTGCTTTGCTTTTTCAGGAATTTATCTTTATAGTTGTGTGTGAATTGTGATTAACAAATTTTTAATATTGAGATGGACAACAAAGAGCACCTTAGTTCTTGAAATGACAGGTGATTTTAGAACAATTTTATTACATACTTTATAATAAAAACAAACAAATACGGTATTTTCTCGTTAGCAAATATCCACTCCAAGAATAACACCACGAGATTTGATGTTCTCATTCATGTCGAAGAGAGAATGTTGACTTGCACTAATCTTTTATAATGTATACTTAATTACATTCACGGCAGAAAGAATCTCTTTTAGAGCACGAGAATTAATATATTTAAATTGGATAAAAATATAAATTTTAATTTCACAAATTTAAAAAATTAAAATACGTGAAATTATATAAAGTATTACTCTAAGTTAAAACTAGTTATAATTAAAATATCTAAGTAGCACTTCAAAAATACAATTTCGCTCTCTAGGGTTTTGTTTACTCTTAAAATGGTATAGTTGAATTTATACGTGGTTTCTAGACAAGTAAATTAATTTGATCCTAAAATAATAAGATAATTGATAAAATATGCAATACTTAGCCTTGAGATGGAGACGAAATAGCAGAAACAATGGTTCTGAGTACAACAACAATGAAATAAAAAAAAGCAAGAAGATAAAATTGTATTAAGTTTTGGATAGAATATAACATAAGTTTTTAACGAAATCTCCCCTTACAATGATAGCTGATCTCACTATTTATAGCTACGTCTAGGGGAGGAGGTTCTAGGATCGTGCTCCTCTGTAATGTCAATTATGAGGGCGATTGATGAAGTTGTAACGGTGAACATAAATGCCAAATTTCTTATAACAGGTGATCGTACTTAATGCCATGGAATATTCCCTATTAAATACTACCAGACAAAGAATATTTATTACAACCTTATGAGCGTTATTCTTCACGGTGACAGACAGAATAGTTGCCTTCGGTCTTGGACATCCCTCCTCTCGTCTTAGGTTCCATGTGTCCCTTTTTTGAACGGCCACATGACATAACATATTTTACCTTATACAGATAGTCCCCCTGCTTTCTGGTGACATAACTTTGTGTCACCGAGAAGTTGGTAGAAATATTCTTTTGGCGGGAATTGCTATGATTCTCCGGGCCTGCTTTTCGTTCTTCCATGGCCGGGGAAAAGAATAAGAGAACGAAGACTATTGCCCCGGAGTCATATCTGGAAGTTGTGATCACTAGCCCTCCTCATGGGCCGGTCATAGACACTGTGATGATTGACGATGATGGAGAAGCTAGTGATGATGGAGCTTCTCTACACAGAAGGCGATGATCATCATCAACTCAACAGAATGCTCAATCTGTTAAGTTAGTTATACCAACCAAGGATGATGTCTCGGCACTTTAGGGGGAGTTTGATTTAGTAGAAAATGCCAACTCCCGCTTCCGGGGCCTAATTATTGTGCCTGGTACTGCGGGGCTGAGTACCAAGTCCCTACCGTCTTTGGTTGGCGAGCATCCAATAACCAGCATTGCATTTATCGTAGCTACTTCTCATTCACCACCATCAGCTTCATCTCCATCTTCCCTAGCTCTTCCACCAGCAACTATTACATCATCTCCACTGGCTGCACTTGATCATGAAGGAGATGTTCCTCTTCCCCAGTCCCCAGTTCATGGGAATTTGGGGCAAAATTATGTTGCCCCCTCTAAAGATCCACAGAGGAGGAGGAACGTTACTCTCTCAATCTCCACTGGATGCAACTTTCTATCTCGGCCAATAAAGATTGCTAATTATCTTAAGCCTTTGGCTTCAGAGAAGGATTGGGAAAAGTTTCAGGCTCTCGTGGGAGAGTGATTGTTGAACAACGTCATGCACAACGCCGCAACGGTATATTTTTTACTTTTTTTGTTGTTTCTTCTATTTTTGCCTAAACATACCCTGAATCTTGCCTTTCTTGCTTTGCAGGCTAACTTTCTTATTTCCGAGGGCCTTCAAAAATTGATTCGGGAGAAGGAAGAAATTACTTCCGCACGGGATCAGCTTTTGGCAGAGCTGGAGCAAAGTGTCGCCCACCTCTTGGAACTAGAAGCCAAGGCCACTAAGGCCGTTGTATTGGAGGCTCGTTTGCAGCAAAGCAAGCAAGAGGTGGAAGCACTTAGCCAAGAGATCGCCCCGTTGAGGGTTCAATTTGAAGAAGCTAAAACTAAATGAGTTGAAGTCCATAATGTCATTCTTGCTGCATCCGATCGTGAGGCTGCCTCCGCTGAAAAATTGAATAATTTGGAGGCAACCTTGAGTTCCAAACTAAAGATCTTGCTGCTAGGGTGGGCGGGGGGGGGGGGATATGCCCAGTAGGAGGAGAAGCATAAGAGGACCATTGAGCATAATAGAATTTTCAGCTCTACTGTCCGTGACCTCGACGTCAGCCTCAAGTCTGTTCGATCTGCTCGGGAAAGCCTTTCTGTCGAGGTAAACTGACTCAAAGAAAAACTCAAGTGCCGAGAGGCTTCCCTCATTCAAGACAAGAGTTTGGATCATTTTATGTTTTTCTTTAACTTAAACATTGTTATGATGAATTACTCCATATCTATGGAGTAGTTCTCTTTAGGGTTTGATGGATTTAGTGTATTGATATTTGTTTGTGGATATTAACTCTAGTTTTATGCATTGAATCTTTTTGGATGTTTTAACTATTGCATCTATATTCACTGCGTTCATATAATCGAGAGAGGCATAACTTGTGATATCTTTGCATTATATTTTGTCGGTTGAAGTCATTAATTCTTCTTAGTAATCGGAAGAGGCTAGTTGAATTGTTAATTAAACTTAGTTAGGAGGATAATCAAGAGAGGTTCTCCTAAAGACCAATCCACTATGAATTTTTGCATATCTTCATGAGCTTAATTTTGGTTCATCTTGTGAGGTTGAGACTTAATCGAGAGAGGAGTTTCTACTTAAAAATTGAATTAATAACCAAGTGAATTCGAGAGACTCACTTGAACATTAGAAGTGAATTATTTAGAATTAACTCCCAAACATTTGTCTTGCACCTAACCTATTAACCCTATCTTCTCCCAATTGATAACCTTCTTTTCTTAATACTTGCATTCATTGTCATTAGTCGATAGTTTAGACTCTTAGTTAATTTTAGTTTAAATCACATACATCTCCCTTGTTGATCATCTTGGATAGCAATATAGCTACAAACTACGATAATACTGTTTAACCCCAATCCCCGTGGATACGATATTATAATTTACTATATTCAACTAGAGAGCATATTTAAGTGTGTGTTTTGCGCTCATCAAATTTTGGCGTCGTTGCCGGGGATTGGCAATCAATAGTGTTGGAAATATTTTGTAGTGCTAATTCAGGATTTTTTTGTTTTATTTTTCTCTTTTTACGCTTGGTGTTCTTTAACTGTGCGCAGGCTACAGGTTGGATTGGTGCATGACTCGATCTTCTGGGAAAGAAGTGCAACCATACGAGTCAGAAATCGAGAAACATCTACGATAGTTAAGGAAGGAAAGGAATCTCCTCAAGAATATAGAGAAGGTTGGGCAATCCTCAACCAAAGAAAACATGTCTGGAGATGATGATAACGTGATTTGGATGTGAGAGAGGCAACCTTACTTAGAGAAAAAGCTACAAGGGATGCAGAGGAATCAGCTATTAGAGATGCATAAATTGCATATGAAGAGGAGAGGGCTCGAAGAATGGCTCAGGATCAGCCTTGTGGTGCAGACCAGTTCGAAAACATAGCTCCCGGCCAAGGGAGACCACTTGGCGATTATACTAGACCGTTCTACAACCAAGGTTTATCCAGTGTGAGACCCCCTCCAGTTGCAGCCAACAATTTTGAATTGAAGTAAGGGTTGCTCCAAATGCTCCAAAACAATCGTGTATTTAGAGGAAAGCAAAAGGAAGATCCAAACAATCATTTAATGGACTTCGAGTAGATCATGAACATCTTTCAATACAATGGTGTTTCACAAGATGCAGTTTACTTAATGGCATTCCACTTCACTCTTAAAGACGATGCAAAGAATTGGCTTCAAAGCTTGCCCCAGAGATCAATTAGAACTTGGGAGGAGATAACTAGAAAATTTCTTGCTAAATATTTCTCCTCAGCCAAGACGGGCAAGTTTAGAAGAGAAATCCATAACTTCTGCCTAAACGAGACTGAAACTGTGTTTGAAGTTTGGGAAATGTTTAAGGAGATTGTGCGAAAGTGTCAACACAACGGAATTGAACTCTGGATGCAACTCCAGGACTTTTCGGATGGTTTGACTCCGGCCTCACGCAGAACATTGAGCAATATAGCTGGAGGCCCGTTGATGAAGAAAATCTAGAGGAGATAGTCACTATTCTAAATGAGTTATCTGAAGATGCAAATCAGTGGCCCTCGGAGATTGCTGAAAGAAAAAGATCAACTAGGGTTTACCAAGTTGATACTAATACATCTATGCAGGTATTGCTTGATGTAATGGCCAAGGAAATAAGGAAGCTAACCTTATCCTCGATACATAGCCTCATGTAGCCCGTGATATATGTAGAAGAGGACACCCTACTCATGAGTGTCAAGCTACCATGGAGGAAGTGAATGATGTGGGTAATTATAATTTCAATGCGATGGGTCAGAAGCACCTCCCGATTTTTCATGGAGTTCACCTGGGGCACAACAAATGCATGGTAGCAAAATAACTCCAGATTTCAAGGAGCTTTTAGTTTTGTAAATCAACCGAGGCTGCAGTTTCAGCCTTAACAATCAAATCAGTCTGGGTTAGAAGATCTGATGAAGTCCTTCATTGTCAAGACATATAAAAGTCTAGATGCTCATGGTGCAACTATAAAAGAACCTGGGACATGCTTACAGAACTTGGAGAGACAAGTGGGTCAAATTGCAAATATATTATCTGAGAGAATCTCAGGTACTCTGCCAACTGATACTGAAAAGAATCCCAAAGAAACGGTAAATGTAATGACCTTGAGAAGTGGACAAGTGTTGAAAGATCCCACTCCAATTCACAAAGAAGTTGTGCTTGAAAAAGAAAGTGGGAAGGAGTTAAAAATTGAAGATGATAAAAAAACTGAGAAGAAGAAAGGCAAGAAGGGGGATGAGAAAAAGAAGAAGGGGGAAACTTCAAGAAGGGAGGAATTTGATGATATGAGCAAGCACATGTCTGCTCTACCTTTTCCCCAAAAGCTCTATAGAGAAAAGCTGGACAAGCAGTTTGAGAGATTTTAAGATATGTTGAGACAGGTTAATGTAAACCTACCATTCACTGAAGTTCTCTCCCAAATGCCAGCTTATGCGAAGTTCTTGAAGGAGATCCTTACAAAGAAGAAAAATATAGAAGAGACCTCGGTAGTGAAGCTCATAGAGTATTGAAACACAATCTTACAAAATAAACTCCCACAAAAGTGTGGAGATCCAGGGAGTTTTACCATACCTTGCTCTTTAAGCACTATTAATTTTGATAATTTTTATGTGATTCTGGTGCCTCAATTAATCTAATGCCATTGTCTATTTATAGGAAACTGTAGAAGGAGATTGGAGAGATACGATCGGTGCCAATATCTTTGCAGCTGGAAGACCAAACGACTATAACCACGAGGGGATAGTAGAAGATGTTTTGGTGCAGGTAGATAAGTTCGTATTTCCGGTAGATTTCATAGTGGTGAATATGGAGGAGAACAAGGAGGTCCCCCTCATCCTAGGAAGATCATTTTTAGCAACGGGTAGAGTTATATTGGATATACATGATAGAAAACAGATGCTTATAGTGGGTGAGAAGACGGTGACTTTTGAGATGTAGCAACTGGAGTGAAAAAGGAGAAGCCAACTGTAAGTGTTAAGTAGAAGGTGAAGGGTGTAAAAGAAAAGGCCACAGCGAATACAAAAGACAAGTGTGGGGTGTATCCCAAAAAGGCTAAGAATAAGCTATCTGTGTGGATGTGTGCACTAGTTCGGGCGCGTGGAATGGATCACGACTTCGATTCAGACCCCGACTAGAGATTCAGGGAAGCTTCCTCTACCTTATACTTTTTAATTATATGTCACGAGGACATGCCACAACTTAAAGTGTGGGGTGGGGGATATTTGTATGTTGTATGTATAGTAGCCTTCGTTTTTGCTTTAGTTAGCTTAATTGTTTTTGCTTTTGTTAGTTTGAGTCGTAGAAAAAAATTGAAAAAGCATAAATTTTTTAAAATATTCGACTTTTCCTGATGATGGACATCATTCGATAGGTTTCTTGAGGGATTAAATTCGAAAGAAAAAGACAAAAAGATTTTTCTTTTGTAGGTAGTGTAGTAATTACCCCTGGTTTTTTCTTTGTGACGCGGTTCTTTTTTATGGGTTTTGTTTGAACCGGGTGTAGTTAATTTTTATTTTTGTTAGGAGTAGGAAACTTTGTGCTATGATTTGAATGAAAGTAATATCTCTTGACTTTGTATGCCTTGAGAATAGTGAGTGCTTTAGTTGTGACGCTTAAGCTCAATTTTTGACTCTTGTATAAGTGCCTTAATTGGTATGATCTTAACTTTTCTTTGCTTTGACTAGAGCGACTTTATGAGTCCGAACCTAAATGAGTTAGGTGCCATGTGTGTGTGAGATTTTTGTGTTATTCTGTGCATTGCATTTGATGTCTAGAACTTGCCCCATGTGTTTGCAAAGCGAAATAGTAGTTTAGTTAGTCTTGGAAGTGATCTAGGCATTTCTTTCTTGAGACAATTATATGTTTTTACCCACCTAATTGTTATGTATCTTAGTTAACCCCTTTGAGTCTGTAATTATATTTCTTTGGCAACCACATTACAAGCCTTATTTTGTTTGAATTGACCATCTATTTGAACCTCATCTCTCTTGAGCACTTAAAATTGTTATGAACTTTGTAAAAGCTGACGTGTGGGGTGGTTGGTTTGACTTTTGAGTAGAACTAATGAAATAAGGAGAAAGGTGCACTATTTTGAAAAAGTAAGAGCCACTTGAAAAGAAAAAGAAAAAAATAGTTTTATTGTTGTGCAATAATTCTTTGGTAGTGGTAACTCTTGATGTAACTATGCTTAAATAATTTGGGAGTTGATGTATATTTATGTGAAGGTAGAGTTTTGGTTTGACATAAGTGTGGGGTTTTAAATATTAAAGTGTATGTATTAAAGTGCTTAGAGAGCTGTAGTCACTCTTATATCTAAATGTATCTTACCCGTCCCGCAAGCTACATTACAACCAGTTAAAGTCTTACTTTATCCTTGACTAAATGAGCTCGAATAGTAGAGTCGTACACTACGGGCAAGCCTATGGTTCTTCTTGTGGAATATGAATGTTGTTTCTGAGAGTGAGTGAATTTTTTCTATCTTGAGTTCCTAATTATTCTAAACTTTTTTGTGTGTGGAACTACTCTCTTTTGTTATATAAGGGCTCTTTATTCATGAAGGAAAGTTAATGTCATTGACCTTTATGTTAGATTAAGTGAGTGAGTTTTGAATAATGCGTGGTACTTGTGAATCTAATCTTGAGGTGAAGATGTTATACTATTATGCTTAGTCTATTTTAAATATTCTTGGTGTGATGAGTTAGGAGAGTTGTTTCAAAAGGTAGCTTCTATATGAAGTGTAGTTTGATTGCTTGAGGACGAGCAATAATTTAAGTGTGTGGTGTTGATGGTAGGCTATAATCTCGTATTTTAGTCACTTATTGACTCCAATTTATTGCACTTTAATTGAGTTTGAGCTTTAATCACTAATGTTCTGCACTAATTGCATGTTTTATGCATTGTAGGAGTGATTCCGGGTGATGTAGCTGTTATGGAATGAATTCGAGCTATTTGAAGCTTTTAAGTCTAAGTAAAAGCCCAAGGGATTAAGCTAGGATCACATTCGGGGGTTGGGAACCACGTCTGACTTCAAAAATGGAGCAAAACGAATTCTCTCTGAGGAATGTCCACAGCCGCAACGCGTAGGGTGCCGCGGCTGTACAAATCTGCTGCCCTATCAAATTACATAATCTCTAAAATTTCCTACTAATTCCCCGGATGGCGCGTCGCCCATATGGAGCGCCAGTGTAATTTTTACAGAGCTAGAATCCTATTTCGCGCAGGAAAAGGTATTTTCGTCTAGGCCCGACCCTACTTAGTATAAATACATGTAAAAATGTTATTGTGAAGACTTTTGACACATATGAAACCTAAGGACGCTAAGTAGTAGGTGTAGACATGTGATTTTTGACCCTCCCCAAGATTTTTCATATTTTAGCACATAAATATTTAATTTAGGCATAATATAGCTATTTCAACTATTTTTTACTCTTTTATTTTATTGCAAGAAAACGAAAATTAAAAAATAGGTTCATTAATGTTTTGTAGTCATTTTTTAATCTTGAAAAATACCAAAAAATAGTTTTGTTTTAACGGTCAGTTTTTATTTTAATAATTATCTTCACTTAAGTAGGGCTAATTAATATTTTTGATATTATTACTATATGGATAGATTTTTAGTTAATTAAGCTAATTTTAAGCATAGATAGTCATAAAGACCCAAGTTCTAGCCCATTCCTTAAGCTCAATATTCAATACCCATTAAGCTAATCATAGGGACCCTTCTAGACTATTCTTGGGAACAAAAAATAAATAAAAAGACCCTAAGGACCTAATACATAAAAGACCTAGGGACTAATTGGCAAAATACACAAAAAATAACCTAAAACCTAGACTTATAAACCAAACCACAAAAATACGTCGGGGAGACATGGAAGGAGCGCTGATTTTCAGAGAAAAAACCCCCACTCCCTCGGCTTCATCTTCTTGAGCAAACAATTCTGAAGCAGCCATTGATTTGAGAAACAAAAAACTAACAGACCCTTCTAATCCAAAAGAAGACACCATTAGCTTCTTCTTCAACCTTAAATAAACCCTGTCTCTTTCTCGACTAAACAGATCCGGCGACCCCTCCCCATCGCCGGAAACTAGTGTACACCACCCTCACCCATCTCCCTTACGCCAAACACACACACACATACACGCACAGTCGCAACTCCACGAAAGCAACACCATAAAGCTTCATCCATGGCCACATGTTTCTATCACCGCCGTAGGTTTGCTAGAGAATCACCATGAATGGCTCTTTAAGTTCGAGTTTGTCGGCAAAGATCAGGTTTCTTCGGCAACATTTGAGGTCTGTTTGAGGTCGCCGGCGAGGTCCAGCTTGAGTTCCGGCGGGTTCAAGTGTGTTGTCGTTCATTGGCTTCCGCCCGAGGTTCTGTTTCTTTTTTTGTAAGATATCTGTTGCTTTTTGTTTCCATGTCAAAGTTTAGCAACCCATGAATGTTTTCAGTTGCAATAATGCTCTTGTTGTGATGTGGTTGAATTTAGTTTTGTTGATTTTATAAAACATATATCTTTCCTTTGAATTATGAGCATGTGGCATTAATCTATTGTTATTAATTTTGTTTTTTTGAAAGTTGAATTAAAAATCATTGAGTACTAGTGTTAAGCCTTGGATTTTTAATTTGAATTAATAGAAGTTGGGTTTAATAGTGGCGTGATTTGTAAGTGGCTATGGATACGGTTTTCGGGGCATGGTTACGATATGTGAATCTCAATTCGGGGGTGCATTTCATGTAACCCGATTATAACAACTTCGAATAATAAAATCCTTTGAAATTAGAAATCGAGGTGCGCCATTTAGTTGAATTTTCCATGGCCCTCTCAAAGTTGAAAGTGCGTAGTTGCTTTAGGCGTGCTATTTAATAATTTACCTTCTTAAACTCGGGTGCACACTTATGTGACCCAAATCCAAATCTTAACAACGTTAGATAAAATGTGTCGTGGACGCGGGTGCATTTATGTGATGTGGTTCAAGACTTGTTTTAAATGACGTTGAATCTTTTTTAAAAAAAATAATATTTGAATGATAGTGGCTATAAAGTTGAAATTGAACCATAGGTTAAAACATGTATTAAAATCAGATAATAGACCAATTGTAATAGTTGAGCGACCGTGCTACAACCACGGAACCCGGGAATGCCTAACACCTTCTCTCGCATTAACAGAATTCCTTACCCGAATTTCTGTGTTCGCGAACTATAATACAGAGTCAATCTTTTTCTTGATTCGGGATTTGAACCGGTGACTTGGGACACCATAAAATTATCCCAAGTGGCGACTCTGATTTTTAATGAAATGATCCCGTTTCGATTGTCACTTTAAATTGGAAAAAAAACTCCCTTATATACCCCTTTTCGGGGGTGTAGGTAAAAAGGAGGTGTGAAAGTAGGTGGAGAAGCAAAAGCTCAAAGATTTCATCATTCAATCCTCACTCAAGACAAGAGTTTGGATCGTTTTATGTTTTTCTTCAGCTTAAACATTGTTATGATGAATTACTCCAAATCTATGGAGTAGTTCTCTTTAGAGTTTGATGGATTTGGTGTATTGATATTTGTTTGTGGATATTAACTCTAGTTTTATGCATTAAATCATTTTGGATGTTTTAATCATATGCATCTATATTCACGTGTTCATGTAATCGAGAGAGGCATAACTTGTAATATCTTTGCATTATATTTTGTTTGTTAAAATCATTAATTCCTCTTAGTAGTTAGAAGAAGCTAGTTGAATTGTTGATTAAACTTAGTTAGGATGATAATTGAGAGAGGTTCTCCTAAAAATCAATCCGCTATGATTTCTTGCATATCTTCACGAGCTTAATTTGGTTCATCCAGTGAGGTTGAGACTTAATCGAGAGAGGAGTTTCTACTAAACAATTGAATTAATAACCAAGTGAATTTGAGAGATTCACTTGAATATTAGAAGTGAATTATCTAGAGTTAACTCCAAAACATTTGTCTTGCACCTATCCTATCAACTCTATCTTCTCCCAATTGATAACCTTCTTTTCTTAATACTTGCATTCATTGTATTAGTCGATAGTTTAGACTCTTAGTTAATTTTAGTTTAAATCACATAAATCTCCCTTGTTGATCATCTTGGATAGCAATATAGCTACAAACTACGAATATTGTTTAACTCATATCCTTGTCCATACGATATTATAATTTACTATATTCGACTAGCGAACATATTTAAGTGTGTGTTTTGCACTCGTCAAGATTTCGTAGCAGATTTCATCTCGAACCCTACTTCCTGGAGCAAATAAAGAGGTACGAGTATTTTTCGGTATCTGGGAACTTGGACCTTATATACTTAAGGTTTTTCAAATGTAAAAGAAGCAGGTTTGGGATTTTTTTTAAATTACACCTACGGGAGAGATTATAAGACAAGCAATAAAGTGTTCTCAAATTACTTACAATGAGGCAGAGTATGAAGCTGTGATTGCAGGTTTAGAACTCGTGAGAGAACTTAGGATTGAACAAATAGAAATTAAAAGTGACTCGTAGTTAGTAGTAAACTAAATGCAACGGAATTACGTGGCAAGAGAGATGTGAATGCAGCAATACCTGGAAAAGGTACGAGAATTACTAAAGCAGTTCAAGACTTGGAAAGTTATCCAAATACCCAGGGAAGAAAATGCAGAAGTTGATGCATTGGCAAATCTAGGGTCTGTTGCTGATGTGTCGAATGAAAAAAATGCGATTGTGGTACACTTATTCCATTTGACCCTTGATCAAACCAAAAATGAGGTAAATTTCAATGATTTAACTTGGGATTAGAGAAACGAGTTTGTGAATTATTTACAGTATGGAATTTTACCCGAGGATAAGAAGAAATCTCAATTGCTATGATCGAAAGCTGCTCCGTATTGCCTAATAGAAGGAAATGCATGTCATAAAATGTTTGGAGGACCCTTAACATGGTGTCTTGGACTATTACTAACTGAATATCTGATGAGAGAAGTACACAAAGGATTTTGTGGTAATCATGTCGGAGGAATATCGTTAGTGAAAACACTAATAAGGGCAAGGTACTATTGGCAAAAAATGGAAGATGAAGCAAAAAATTTGTAGCAAGACGCGATAAGCTCCAGCGATATGCAAATAATATGCATTGACCAATGGAATTTCTCTATTCAATCATATCATCGTGGTCATTTATGAAGTGTGTGATGGATATCATAGGTCTTCTACCTCAAACCAACGATTTTTGTTAATTCTAAAGGATTATTTTTTAAAGTGGGTAGAAGCAGATTCCTTCAAACATGTACGAGGAAAGGAAGTTATGGACTTCGTTGGGAGAAATATTATATGTCGATTTAGAGTCCCAAGGGAAATCATTTGCGATATTGGGCAGCAGTTCATAGGTGCGAAGGTTATTGATTTTTTGAAAAGTTAGAAAATTAAACGAATTACTTCAGTAGCCTATCATCCCATCGACAAATAAGATCATTGTCAACAATTTGAAGAAGCGATTAGAAGAATCAAAAGTCAAGTGGCCAAAAGTGCTACCGAGGGTATTATGGGCTTACCGAACAACAACGAAAATAAGCACGGGAGAAACACCATTCTTGCTCGTTTATGGGACTGAGGCCTTAATTTCTGTGGAGATAGGAGAACCGAGTACATGGTACATGTATACAAATGAAGCGTCAAACCAGGAAGAACTTCGTACAAATTTAGATTTGATAGAAGAAAGACGGGAGACAGCTTTGGTTAGGATGACAACGCAAAAGTAGGGTATTGAACGGTACTACAATAGGAAGGCAAAGCTAAGGTATTTCAAGATTAGGGAATTTGTCCTTAAAAAGGTGTTTCGATCAACACACGCTGCAAATGCGGGAAAGCTGAGTCCAAACTGGGAAGGCAAATATCGAATTATAGGTATCACTGGAAATGGAGCATATGAGTTGGACACTATGGACGACAAGGTGTTACCATACCATTGGAATGCAGTTCACTTGAAGAGGTATTACTTCTGAAGAAAATAGTACACACGATCAAGTATCGTAAAAGTTCCTTTTTTACTTTGATTCGTTTTAGTTTGCTAAACATATTAGATGATAGGCAAAAGAAGAGCTATTACTTCTTAAGAAGATAGTACACACGATCAAGTATCGTAAAAGTTCCTTTTTTACTTTGATTCGTTTTAGTTTACTAACCATATTAGATGATAGGCAAAAGGCTAGCATGTACCAGATGATGACATTAGACTCTAAAGACATGCGAAATACTTAATTATTTTCGGTCTAGGTTACAATAATTCTGATAAAAAGGGTTAAGCAGTCACCATTTAAAAAGTTACCTCTGAGTCCTGTGTGTATTTCCTTTTTTAGGAAAAGGACCAAAGTAAGGAGTTGATCCAGTGTTCAAAAATTTATACATTACTGCTTAAACACTGGGGGGGGGGCTATACATATAGAGAAGTACACAAAGGAATAAGATGTACACCATGAAAGTATAGCTTAGCCAATGGAAAAACCTTGAAGAAAATGTCAAATTTTCAAGCTCGCAGAAAGAATAAGAAGTAAAGAGTTGAAGAACCTGCAGAAAACTCCCACAAGCTTTTAGGTTGAGCCATAAATTTAGTCACGGGGTTAGCATACCCATACTTGTAAACCCGCTATAAAGAAATCAGTTATGAAAATATTGTATATAAATATTTGTTTGAAAGTTCAAATAAAACTTCTTCAAATTACTTAATGTTCTGTAACTTTTACCAATATGAAGATGAGACGTCATCATCATCGGTGTTGTTAATATAAAAGAGTCATCTTTTATGAAAAGGTTTGTGCATATTAAGATGCGTCATATTAGATTATTTCGAATGCGAGTAAATGCTCAAAAAATTAAAGAGCAAAAAAACATTATATAAAATATGCAACAAAATAATATTAGCATTAGCGCCCCAAAAACAGGGAAGGAAAAGTTCCTAAATACACTTCAAACAAAAACAAAATGTTCCATAAACACTAAAAAAGGAAATTTCTAAGGTGAAGGCTACAAACTAAGGAGCATCATCAGCAGGTGTGGAAGGATCAACTTGAGAAAACGAAGGTTGGGCATCGGCTTGGTCTGCATCGCGCTCCCTTTTTCTCGCGAAATCAGATTTATGACATTTGGAGAGACAACTCGTTCCTTTTGGAAACTGGGTTTTCATTTGAAAAGTCGTCACCTAATAATTAAGGTGCATTAGGACACCAATAGATATTCAAATCTGAGTTGGTTTGAATAACCAGAGATTGGGTAAGGGTTTGAAATTATCCCAAGGGGAAGGTGTTAGGCACCCCTCAAGATCCACTAGTGTGGTTCCCGGCCAGACAGTTATTGTGAATTTAGCGAACAGACAAGTATGGGCTCAAATATTAGGGGATTTAAACACATAAAAGAAATAACATTTGAAAGAAGCGTTTTAAAAAAGAAAGAGTTTGCAAATAAAGGAAAGGGGTCCTTGATTTATATTTAATATGGATCACCCCACACAATGTCCGGTAATCACTCATCAATGAATGGATACACGTGACATTATCACGTGGTCATCATATCCATATCTACCATTCCCACCCCTTTAAGGTATTAAAGTGCGGATTGGTCTCGATTACTTATTGCATGCTATTACCCGTCCCATTCCTATCAGTCCCGGAGGCACTTAAGACTACTAATCCTAAGAGGGAGGGATATTAGACTGACTTGAGGTTTCAAAGGTAAAAATCTAAGGCGGCATACAAAACATATAGAAGACTGCACGTTAAAGGGGAAGCACATAACACATAAGGCTCAAGTATACCTCCTCAAACAAAAGCACATAACTAGCATAACTTGCACACACTTTTTTGGGTATGATTAAAGAACATAAAGATGAGAGAAGTTAATTATTGAGGCAGATTAGTTTATTACATAACTCAGATAAGAAGTCTGAATCAGGCCTGCTTGCTAGTTGTAGCGATTAACAAAAGCAGATGCAATTTACAGTTATTACTCAAAGGCTTGCCTAAGTGTTTAGACGGGGTCCTATAGACATGATATCTACTGAGTTCAGAAGGTGATGAGACAATAATAACTCAAAACAAAGTGTTTGAGATCCTATAGGCATGCTTGCTAAACCTTGTTAAGTAAGGGAATTAGATTATTAAAAGAGATGCAGAATGTATAAAATTAAATTAGACTGATTACAGATTCTGCAGGTGATAGTATCTACTATTACATATTTTAATCCCTATGAACATGATATCTAACATCAAATGTGAATAAAGTGAATCAGAATTATTTAAGAATCCATATAATCATGATTTCTATGCGTTACTGATTTTAGATCCTTATAGATATGATACCGAGCATTGCATGTGAGTAGAAACGAACATGATTTTACTTATGAACCCCTATAGGCATGATTTCTATATGTTACTGATTTTAACGCGTTTCTGGATTATAACCACTTGGGCCCTAAAACGTGGTATCTAAACGGTGACAAATGCACAGGATTTTAGATGATCCCTATAGGCAGGTTATCTAGATATGAAGTTGAACAAGAAGTCCTATAGACATGGTTTCTAAATGCAGTTTGAATATGCAGAAATTTAAAATAGCCCTTTAGGCATGATTTCTACCCTTGACATGCATAAAATACCCACCCTTTTCACCAGCCAGCCCCAAATATTTATTACAACTTATTACAAATCAGGAATAATAAATACTAAATACATCAGGAAAATACAAAGAAAAGAATTACAACTAGAGGAAGCCTGATTCTTGGCTTCCTATCTGAGTTATGAGATGAACCAACTCAAAGACCCTGATCCAAAGCCTTTCTCGGACTTGAGTGTGTCAGAGTTACCTAAGGGACTCAATAGGAACCCGGGCAGTGCTCACACTCAAGTTTCATAACCAGAATAGGGACAAGTGCAGTGTGGAAATGCCATCCCTCATGTGTCCAAGTTCAGAGGGAGCTCATGGGTCCCAAGGCAAGGCTCACATGAGGGGGGAGGGGGGAAACTTAAGTCTAAGAGGAGAGTGAAAGTGCAGAAACAGATCTTTAAGAACTAAGGAAGTAAAGAAGAGGGAAAGAGGTGCTGGGAAACAGCCATTAACACTTCAAACAAGTTGATAATTTTACATAAAATGGGGCAGGAGTTTGGGAATCCATTGCAAGGAGCCTATACACTTAGGCATAAGTTAATTCTAGGCATGCACATCAATCGGGAGTGCTGTCATACTTGTAAAATCAACCAGAACACACAACATATAAGGGTAACATGGAGATTATGATCCTAAGAGGACCCAGTTTGAGTCATGTTCAACAATATTCAATGCTGCCATGCCCCAAACAAACCATAAGTATCAAACACATTTGGGTAGGGATTTAGGATTCATAATACATTGATTCAGAATAGGAGAAAAGAAATTACAACATGCTAAATAAGGTACTAAATTAGATTCAAGCAATAGGCAGTCAAGAAAGCAAGAATATTAAGTAACCATGTTGTTGTTGATGCTGAAAACTTAACTAGAACATACCAGTCAAAGAAGCAAAAAATGCAGTAAAGAAAGCTAGCAGGACTTCGAAATATAGCTTTGGCTTTCAGCCGGCTAAACATGCCACAGTACTAGCAGTGAAGCAAGAGAGAGTGTTTTTAGTGTAAGGGTGAGTTCAGAACTAAAAGTGTTCCTGTTTTTGAAAGAAGAGGGATGCAGAGTATTTATAGTTTTGAAAACATGTGAGAAATAAGGTAATAAGTAAAGTTTCAATACAAATATGGAAACAATCAACAGTCATAATCGATTAACCAGGTGATTCCCCTTTAATTAGGGAATCCTTGTTTAACGGTAATGACAGGTTTAAAATAAGGAAAGAAAATCAATTTGTAAGTAGACTGATTGTTGCCATAAAAGGAGCAGTAAAACCACTAAGTAAGTAATCAAGTCTAAATGCAGAAATATACTTATTCTGGAAAAAGATTCAGTAAGGCAAAATAAGGAAAGAAATCAATTAACTTTAACAGGCGAGTGCAATTAGAGTTCACAAAAGAATAGTTTTGAATTTAGTCACAAGATTGAAGGTGAATCAAATAGGGAACCTCAACATATAAATAGAGAGAACAAACCAGACATGCGAGGCCAAACCCATTGGCAAAAGAGATAGCATACAGAAATAGGCATAAGGTTCAGTAGTAAAGCAGACATTCGAATCATAGTAGTCAAGTAGGTCAAGTCACATTGAATCGATAGTGGAGAAAACAAAGTATCAGAAACATGCGAAGGTCTCACAGTAGTAGACGAGAAAAACCTCTTGAAAAGTTAGGGTTTCAAGCATAGTCGAGTTTTAAAGATAACAAAAACCCAGAATCAGAGGAATCACATAACGAAAAAAGGGGTTCTAAAACAAAGAACTTTAAATCTAGTCAGGTATTCAAACGAGCAGTTTCAGACCCAAAGACATAGATCCTTCAACAATAGTCGAGCTTAAAAGATGATAAACAGATAAATCAAACAAAAACTTAACCAAACAAGCACTCATCTAACAAACAGCCGAAAGAAAGTAGGGTTTTCAACATGCTAAATCAGATAAAAGAACAACACGAGCAACACATAGCAAAATCGGAAGCATGTTAAAGTCAGAGAAGATATTTTGATATAACTTAAGAGAAAAACCCTAACCGAAAAAGATAAAGAGTCGTTTTGAAAGCAAAGTTAAAGAAACTTTGAGAAAATATTTAAAAGTTCAAAGCAAGCACAGATCTAAAGTAGATCTGAAAGAAATCGAAAGGTTTTAGAAATTAGGGTTTCATAAGAACCCAAAAGAAACGAGAAAGGCCTTGAAAGTTACCGATCTAACCAGGAGAGTCAAAGGTCTGACTCGAGCGGCCATGACTGGCCGAAGAAAGGGTCAAAGATTACCGGAGAAAGGCCATGAACCAAAATCGAACGAAGACTGGACCAGAGTTCTTCATAGTCCGGCCTTGAAACCATAAGAACAAACACTTAGAAGCCATTGAAGGCTGGTACAAGTCTCCGATGACCTCGGAAGGCCATGGATTAGGGCGGATTAGGGTGGCGGCGGCTAGGGTTTGAGGGTGTTGTAGAGAGCATTTGGGAGAGGAGGGATTTCAGAGGTGGCTTATGGTAACAAATGAAATAGGTTAAGGGGGTCTTTTGGGTTTAATTAGGAAAGGGCAGCCGGTAGCCATTGATCTAAATGATCACCGACTAAGATTTAAGTGGTTAGGTGGGGATCCGAGTATGGGTCAGCTTTAATTGGGTCGGGGTCGGGTATGAGTAGGAATTGGTCCGGGGTAACTGGGTTTGAATTGGGGTAGAATTTAGGCTACAATTGAAATGAAATCTGGCTAGATTTTAAATAGCCATTTTTCCTTTTATTTTATAAAAACTAGTAATTTAATTCCTGGCAATAAATTAAAAATACTAAAATGATTTTTAACACATAATTATCAATTTAAAATACTGTACTTAATTTTATAAATATAAATGCAATTAAATCTTAAAAGGGGATAATATTGCAATTATATGCAATTTAGCTTTAAAAATACTAAATGAATTTGTAAAAATATGCAAAAATTATTTTAGCTATATTTTAGTATAAATATGAGAATAAAATAAATGAATCACCAAAATGATAATTTTGGGAATTATTACTGGGGGTTTTTATGAATAAAATAGGGGAATAAATTGGTTTAAAAATCTTTAAAAATTAAGAAAAAATAATAAAACATCTGGACATACTTATATATGCATACATATGTTATTTTGAAAGTATTTTGCATATTGAAAAATATATAGAGAAAAATTGGATATCAACAGCTGCCCCTCTTTATCCGGGAAGGTTGAAAGAGTTCTCGGGTAAAGATATGATGGCCAATTTTGATCGAGCAAAATAGTTCGAAGAGGATTAGGCCGTGCCCTAGCTTCTGAGCTGCCTACATATCCCTAGTTTTACAGGAATCAGGCCATATGTAGTTCAGGATCCGTCGGCGGAGTATGCCGATAGAGACTCTTCAAGAACGGACGCAATACCCAAGATGGGGTGGTTAAGGTTTGACATGGCTGCGGGAACTGGAGCGGGCTTGCTCCTGCCGGGATGGTCGTTGCTTGCCGGTGTACCTATAATTAGAAATAATACAGGCGTATACTGTGCATGAATTTAAACATGGTGCAAGTTCCCGTCGGACCATGAATGTTGTCTTTGGATGGTTAGGATGATGTCCTTTAGACCATGATGTCATGGGCCATGAAGCATGCAATAAAGGATTCGCAGGCCATGAGATGATTCCCTCGGGCTATAAGGATGATGCCTCCGAACCATGATGCCTTTGAATAATGATATGCAAAAGATTAAGGGGGGAGGGGGGTTCCTCAGGCCATGACATGGTGTTCTTGGCTATGAAAATGGTGCCTCCGAATGATGACGCCTTTGGATAATTTGGTGATTTTTCAGCCCATGAGATGCAGTAGGTGGCGATCTTTCAGCCCATGAAATGCAGTATTTGGCGATCTTTCAGCCATGCAAATGTAGGGGTGACGATCTTTTAGCCATGCAAATGTAGGGGTGGCGAACTATCAGCCATGGAAATGTAGGGGTGGCGATCTTTCAGCCATGCAAATGTAGGGGTGGCGAACTATCAGCCATGGAAATGTAAGGGTGGCGATCTTTCAGCCATGCAAATGTAGGGGTGGCGATCTTTCAGCCATGCAAATGTAGGGGTGGTGATCTTTCAGCCATGCAAATGTAGGGGTGGCGATCTTTTAGCCATGCAAATATAGGGGTGGCGATCTTTCAGCCATGCAAATGTAGGGAGAGGTAAAGCTTAACCTCGGAAGGCAGAATGGTAGCCTTATGCAATACAGAATTGCAGATGGAGACAACGTTTAGTCTCGGAAGGCATGCGATGCAGAAAATGTAGATAGAGACAACGTTTAGTCTCAGAAGGCAAAATGGTAGCCTTATGCGATGTAGAAAATACAGATAGAGACAACGTTTAGTCTCGAAAGACAGAATGGTAGCCTTATGCAAGAAAAAAGGGTAAATGGTAATAGAGTTTTCTTAGATGATAGCAGATTGCTGTATTGTGACTGTTGGGGACATTGTGACACACGGAATGTCACTGGTGTGCGTGGATAGCAAATGTTGGTAAGTGCGATAGTTCTGAGAGTTGTATTCTTGAACAATGTTTGTCTCGTGAATGTATAGTATGTCTGATGCTTTTGTAATCCCAGTGCCTGCATCCAAAGAAAAATCGTGAGTTTTGTAGAGGGGAGGGAGGTTAGTTCGTATCCTCGTTGGCTCTGCTTGACTTGTTCGGCTTTGATCTGGTGATACTGTATGTATCATTAGGGTAGCGTTGCTAAACAAAGCAATTTCAGTAATAAACATGCATGATTTTGTAAAATATGACATAAGTATGTAATTACGAATAACTTTTAGATGATCCGACGACTGTGACGTGGTTCAGGACATTGCAACCTCTCTTGCTATGGAATTTTGAGGGTCCTCTTCAAAATTCTGCCCCAGTTTAACGGGTTGAGGTTTCTGACTATTGTTTGCGACGAATGGCTGAAATTACTTCGGAATTTTGAGGGTCCTCCTCAAAATTCTGCCCTAGTTTCCAATTGTGAGGGGAATGAAAATTTTATTGAATTGTTACCTGAACCTATAGGGCTGCCTACGTATCCCCTCTTAAACGGGAATCAGGTTAGGCATAGTTCAAATTACATCATATAAGGAAAGCATAAAGATCACACATAGTAACGCTTGACTGCATCTAAATTGATCGGCTTTGGCCAGACTTCTCCGTCCATTTCTGCGAGTATGAGGGCTCCTCCTGTCAGAACCCGGTGAACCATGTATGGACCCTTCCAGTTGGGAGAGAACTTCCCTTTGGCTTCATATTGGTGCGGGAAACTTTTCTTTAACACTAATTGTCCCGGTGTGAACTGTCTCAGCTTGACTCTTTTGTCGAAGGCTCTGGACATTTTGTTCTGATAAAGCTGACCATGGAAAACTGCATTTATTCTCTTTCCATCTATAAGGGCTAGTTGCTCATAATGACTTTTCATCCATTCTACGTCGTCGAGCTCAGCTTCCTGTATCATCCTTAAGGAAGGAATTTCTACCTTAGTGGGAATGACATACTCTATACCGTAAACCAGCATATAGGGAGTTGCCCCGATTGATGTGCGAACTGTGGTGTGATACCCCAATAAAGCAAATGATAACTTCTCGTGCCACTGTTTATGCTTCTCTATCATTTTCCTCAATATCTTCTTGATATTCTTATTGGCGGTCTCTACAGCTCCATTCATTTGAGGCCGATAGGCTGTAGAATTCTTGTGTCTGATCTTGAAAGTTTTGCACATGGCTTTAATCAAGTCACTGTTGAGGTTGGAGCCATTATTAATAATGATTGATTCTGGAGTCCTGAATCGACAAACAAAGCGGTCGCGGACAAAGTATGCCACGACTTTCTTAGTCACTGCTCTGTAAGATGCTGCTTCAACCCATTTGGTGAAATAGTCGATTGCTACTAGGATAAACTTGTGCCCGTTGGAGGCGGCAGGCTCGATTGGCCTAATAACGTCCATTCCCCAGGCGACGAACGACCATGGTGATCTTGTTGTATTAAGCTCATTTGGATGCACCTTTATCATGTCTGCATGTATCTGGCAGTGGTGGCATTTCCAGACATACTGGATACAGTTTGTTTCCATAGTCATCCAAAAGTAACCAGCCCAGAGTATCTTCTTTGCTAAGACAAAACTGTTCATATGTGAACCGCAAGTCCCAGCGTGAATTTCCTCTAGTAGTTTGGATGCTTCCATGGCATCGACACACCTTAGTAATCCCAAATCAGGAGTCCTCCTATACAGGATTCGTCTGTTGTGAAAGAAGTTGTTGGAAAATCTCCGAAGCGTGCGTTTCTGAGTAGGATTTGTAAGCTCTGGGTACTCTCCTTTTGCCAAATATTCCCTGATATCATGAAACTAAGGTTTTGCATCTACTTCTTCTTCAACATGGGCACAATAAGCTGGCTGATCATAGATCTTTACTGGAATGGGATCAATGAATTTTTGTCTCGATGTCGTATCATGGATGGCAGGGTGGCCAATGCATCGGTGAACTCATTCTGGACTCTAGGAACATGTTGGAATTCCGTCTTCGTGAACCTTTTTCTTAATTCCTGCACGTGACGCAGATACGGGAGTATCTTAGAGTTCTTGGTTGGCCATTCTTCACGCACCTGATGTATGAGTAGGTCCAAATGTCCAATCACTAGCAATTCTTGAATGTTCATGTCAATGGCTATTTTGAGCCCTAGGATGTAAGCTTCATACTTGACCATGTTGTTGGTGCACGGGAACCTGAGTTTGGTAGACACCAGATAATGCTAACCGGTTTCTGATACCAGGACTGCTCCTATGCCAACTCCTTTGAAATTTGCTGCTCCATCGAAAAACAATCTCCAACCACCATAGGATTCTACAATGTCCTCTCATATGAACGATACCTCTTCATCAGGGAAATATGTTTTCAGCGGTTCGTATTCTCCATCCACGGGATTCTCGGCAAGGTGGTCTGCTAGTGCTTGTCCCTTGATTGCCTTCTGAGTCACGTACACAATGTCAAATTCACTAAACAGGATTTGCCACTTGGCTAGCTTGCCAGTGGGCATAGGCTTCTGAAAGATGTACTTCAAAGGATCCATCCTTGATATGAGATATGTTGAATAGGCATAGAAGTAATGCCTCAACTTCTGAGCTACCCAGGTCAAAGCACAACAGGTGCGCTCCAACAGAGAATACCGGGCCTCGTACGGGGTGAACTTCTTACTGAGGTAATAAATGGCCTGCTCCTTCCTTCATGTTTCATCATGCTGCCTCAGAACGCAACCGAACGCTCCATCTAATACTACGAGGTAGAGTAATAGAGGTCTACCTGGCTCGGGCGGGACCAAGACTGGTGGTGTCGACAGGTATTCGTTGATTTTGTCGAAAGCTTTTTGGTAGTCATCAGTCCATTTGGTAGCGACGTCCTTCTTCAACATCTTAAAGATTGGATCACAAATAACTGTGGATTATGCTATGAACTGACTGATGTAGTTAAGCCTCCCCAAGAAACTCATCACATCCTTCTTGTTCTTTGGCGGCAGCAACTCTTGAATAGCTTTGATCTTTGATGGATCCAATTTTATTCCTCGACGACTCACAATAAACCCAAGTAGTTTTCCAGCAGGAACCCCAAATGCACACTTTGCGGGATTCAGTTTCAGGTTGTACCTTCACAATCTATTGAAAAACCTCCTCAACTCTTCCATGTGATCAGTGGCCTTCTTGGACTTGATGATAACATCATCTACATACACCTCAATCTCCTTGTGTATCATATCATGAAAAATAGTAGCCATGGCCCTCATGTAGGTGGCCCCTGTATTCTTTAACCCAAACGGCATCATCTTGTAACAATACATTCCCCACAGCATAATGAAAGCCGTTTTCTCAGCATCTTCTTCATCCATCCAGATTTGATGATAACTAGCAAAGCAATCTACGAATGACTGTAATTCGTGCTTGGCTCAATTGTCGATTAGGATGTGTATATTTGGTAAAGGGAAGTCATCTTTCGGACTGGCCTGGTTGAGATACCGGTAGTCGACACAGACTCTAACCTTTCCATCCTTCTTTGGTACTAGCACTATGTTGGCTAACCATGTCGGGTATTCTACTACCCTGAGAACCTTAGCTTTGACCTGCTTAGTGACTTCTTCCTTAATTTTCAAACTCATATCAGGCTTGAACTTTCTGAGCTTTTGCTTTACCGGCAGACATGTTGGATCGGTTGGCAGTTTGTGATCCACAATAGATGTACTTAGGCCAGTCATGTCATCATACGACCAGACAAATATGTCCTCATATTCTTTTAGAAATTCTGTGTATTCCTTCTTTTCTGATTGTGATAAGTGAACGCTGATTCGTGTTTCTTTGACATTTTCTGCATCTCCCAGGTTGACAATCTCAGTCTCGTCCAGGTTGAACTTAGGTCTGTTCTTAAGATTCTCAACTTCCTTAACAATCTCTTCTGGTATGTCATCTTCCTCCGAATCTATGTCCGTTTGTTGCTTTGTCTCGTTGCATGTCACAGTCATTGGTTCATCAAGATAAGTAATAGTAATGCTGTGTAAGTAAAGTAATGAGAGAAAAATAATAATGAGTGTTGATTTATAAGAGAAGTCAAAATACTTTGATAAATTGCATAATCGTTTTGAACATTGGAGATCCTATTGCAGGAATTGAAAACATGCGAGAAATAAAAATCTTTTAGTAAATAAGACAGTGCTTGTTTTAGCCTTGCTACCCCGAGGCTCGTCGAGCTCTGGTTTTCCTGATGTCCAGTTATTGAGGCATGCCCCTCTGCTTACTGCATGTATAGAAGGGCCTTCCTCCCCTCCTCCTCGAGAACAACACAACATTCCATGTCATTATCTTCTAGGAACAAGTTCTTCACCGCTGCTAGTGCTTCTTTTTCTTCTAACCCATAAATAATATGGGCCGGTTGGAAAGACTGCTCCAAATGTGGTATTGGCTGCTCCAGCAGATAGTAAGGACCACGCCATGGTGGCGACCAATTGTTGAATTCTTCCCAAGTGTACTCATATCAGACCAAAAGTGGTGCCATGTTTCTTGAGTTTTATGGGCTTAGCGATTCCTTGGAGGTTCTTGACGAGCCCTTTGCTAGGTATGTATCCACTCCAATTCAGTATACTCTCGATCTTGTTATCCCGCCATTTGTCTTTGTCAACAGCATTTACTCGTTCGATGTGATGGTAAGTATCTCCACCTAGCTTTCTTCTTCCCTCGATTGATGGAATAGTCTGGCGACTGTATATAGGGTTGCTACCATCGCCGTGAATGATCACTTCCTGGTGGTTCCACTCGAACTTTACTGCCTGATGCAGTGTTGATGCTACGACTCCTGCAGCATGAATCCATGGCCGTCCCAACAGTAGATTGTAGGATTCTAGCACGTCTATCAATTGGAAATCAACATCGAACCAAGTTGGCCCCATTTGCAAACACAGACTAATCTCCCCAATGGTGGACCTTTGGGAGCCGTCGAAGGTTTTCACGTTGATAGCTCCGTCCTTTATTTCATGCAATCCCTTGCCCAATTTTTTGAGTGTTACCAACGGACAAATGTTGAGACTAGACCCTCCATCGATCAAGATTCTAGTGATAAAATAGTCTTTGTATTACACGGTGATGTGCAGTGCCTTGTTGTGACTCAACCCTTCAGGTGGTAGCTCATCCTCATGAAAAGTAATTTTATGACTTTCTAATACCTGTCCCACCATGTTAGCCATTTCCCTGCCAGTGATGTTGCTTGGCACGTATGCTTCACTCAGCACCCTCAACAGGGCATTCTTGTGTGCCTCAGAATTTTGTAGCAAAGCAAGGATGGAAATTTGCGCCGGTATTTTGTTCAACTAGTCGATGACCGAGTATTCCTTGGCCTGTATCTTTCTCCAAAGATCGTCTGGACTTGTCTCAATGATGGGTGACAAATTAGAGGCCTGCTTGCTTGACTCAGCTAAGTGTTCCGGGGTATAGACCCTACCAGTTCTCGTTATACCCTATGCGGCAATAGTTTCCTCGAACCTAACCTTGCCTTTCCTCCTTGCCTCGGCTATATAGTCCCATGGTATAGCCTTTGTATGGAATGGTATCATGGTTGACATCGCCACTGGGATCGGTGTGGGTATCTTTACTCCGAACGGAGCATGTGCCTTAGGCGACAAGACTACAACTTCAAATGGTATGTGTGCATTTGCTGGAGACACGAATTCAACCTTAATTGGCGCTGGTGTCTTTGTGGATGACGTTGCTTCAAACTCAAGCGACACAGACATATTTACCTCAGCGTCCCCAGATGTATGCATCTGGACCATGATCGGATTAAGAGTAACTATTGGCTTCTTTGGGTTATCACCCTCTACGATCAACCCGATTGATCCCTTGGGACCCTAATCATCCTCTATTTCAATTATGCGAACACCTCCACCATTGTGGTCTGGTAGAGGATTATTGCAGACATTTGGAGCAGGTTCCTTTGCCACAATAATCTTGTTATCAATTAAAGTCTGGATCTTGTCTTTCAGAGAACGACATTCGTCAATGGTGTGTCCTTTCATGCCGGAGTGGTATGCGCAAGATTTGTTTGGGTTAACCCACTGAGAAGGGTTTTTTCAAGAGTTGCAGTAGGGATAGAGGTGATATAACCAGCAGCTTTGAGTCTCTCGTATAATTGGTCAATAGGTTCAACAATGGCGGTATATTGTTTCGGAGGTCTAGAGTCAAAATTCGGTTGAGGTCTAGGGAAGTTTTGGCGTGTAGGAGGTGATTGATAGTGGGATGGTTGGGCATTGTAGGTTTGGTAAACATGTGCGGGTTGGGAATATCTGGGTGAAGTAGGCTGATATGTGGGAGGTGGAAGTGATTGATAATCGGGTGGTGGAGTTTGGTAGGAGGGTGAGGGTGCTTGGTAGTTCAGAGTAGGCTGATATGTCAGTGGAGGCATTGGGTAGGTTTGGTATTTAATGGGAGATTTGGTTCTATGCGCAACCATTACGTCTCCTACGTCCCTTTTCTTGTACACACCACCAGACTGTAAGGCCTTATTTGTAGCTTGCAAGGCCTCGAAGTTTGTAACCATACCGCTTTTGATGCCCTCTTCGATCCTTTCACCCAGCTTGATATTGTCAGAAAATTTATGGCTCTCAATCAATATTAGTCGTTCAAAATACTGTGGGTCTTGGGCCCGGACAAAGAATTTGTTCATCCTTCCTCCTCTAAGGCAGGTCTGACCTTAGCAGCTTCGGACCTCCAACGAGTAATATACTCATGAAATATTTCTGTGGGCTTCTTCTTTAGGTTCTGAATGTAAAACACATCCGGCGCATTCTCTGTGTTGAACCTGAATCTGTCCATGAAGTCGGATGCCATGCCTACCCAGTTCGACCGCTTCTTTGGATCTTGGCTAATATACCAAGACAAAACATATCCCTTCAAACTCCTCATGAACAACTTCATGCGGATTCTCTCGTCTTTCCCTACTCCAACCAGCTTGTCACAGTAAGTTCTCAAATGGACCCTTGGATCCTCTGTACCATCAATCATTTTGAACTTTGGAGGTTTGTACCCCTCGGGCAGTTCGACATCAGGTTGTATGCAAAGATCTTCATAGTTCAGCCCTTCAATTCCCTTACTTCCTTTAACACCTTGAATTCGGCTAGTCAATTTCTTAAGTTCTTCAGCCAGGTTCCTGATGAACGAGTCTTTATCATCAGACTCGGGTGTGTTTGAGATGGGTTAGGTGGAGCATGGCATAGTCTCCACGTAGATGGGGGTGCTATGATGGGTGTGGAAATGGTCATTTGTGGAGTTCAGGGGTTCTGGGATGAGCAGCGGGGTGTTGTTTGAGGTATGGCAAGTGTTGCAGTGGCGGTGAGGAACGAGATGGTTTTGTTGCTTTGGGATATTCTGTGGAGGTGTGGGGTTCTGAGAATTTGGGAAATTGATATCTGGAGTGGTGAGAGAAAATGACAGATTTTCCAGATTCCGAACCTGATCAAGTTCTTCTTGAAATTTCAGCAGCTTTTGTTCGAGTTGGGATGTATTTTCTTTGGAAATCTGAGTACCATGACCATGAGTGACCTCTACCCGTTCAGTTGAGTTCTCTTTTCTGGCATTGTTCAAATCTCCCATCTTCCTTTGCTCTTGTTTTTGACAGGACTGAGATGAAGAGTGGGTGGAGGGCCCCTGGATCTCGTGGAATAAGATGATGTTGCCAGAGTGCACGAACTAACCTTTGGGGATGGGGTAATAATAAACAAAAGTAAAAAAAAAGGTAACCAAGTTAGTGGGGATTATAAAAAGGGTTGCGATATTTAAATGCAAGAATGTAAATCGTGTCTTAATATGGGGACCTCTTTGTGCCTGAGGTAGGCCTAGCGATAAATTGATTTGGAGAACTTAGAATGCTAAATGCCTCATTTTATTGATAAAAAGTAGACGAATCCCAAATCGATACTAAATAACAGGAAATAAAAGTCACTAGTGGCCATTGGCCTTATTACATTTCATAAAGCAAAAAGAGAAACTCCTATCTATTTGGTCCCAGAAGGCCCTTCCCCAGATTCGGCATCCTTGTCTCCGTCGAACAGCTTTCCCAGCTTGCGAAGTCCTAGCAGTAGGTAGGCTCTGGCTAGATGTCCACCTTCGTTTCCTTCAGCATTTTGGCAGTCTTCGACCCTCTTGAGAAACTTTCTTTCCAACTCTACTATGCCCCGCTCCAAGTATCCCAGTCGCTTGTTGGCACTGACAACCATGTCCTTCCATTCCTCAATTAACTTCTGATTGGCTTCTTGTATTTCACGGTGCTCGCTTTCGCACTCACGGATCCTCTTGTGTAATTGGTTTTATTTGACCTGTGCCTCGGCCCTTTCATCTATGATCCTGTGGCCCCTAACAAACCCTGGTTGGCCCAGTCCATCATGATTATTTTCCAACTAGCCTGAATAGTAGGGAGCGTAACCAGTGTGGTATCTGTCTAGCTCGATGGTATCTCTCCCCATGACTATCTTGCAGTGCCACATATGTTGAGCTGGGCACTTATAAGGACTATCATCAGCCTGGAAGTTAGCCCGGAAGTGACTCATCTTGTCGACCCTAGGTATAACCTGCTTCCTACCAGCCTGTCTCATAACTCGGAGAGGGACATAAGGATATGCTCCTCTCAGACCGATTAATATCAGAAATGGTGCATCCCTGGATTGGGCGATGAATTCCTCGGTAGGGAACCACTCGAACATCTATTGTACCTGACCCTCCGTTAGATTATCAAATAACTCTACCCATCCTTTGGCATCTTCCGGCTGAGCGAACATATTGGGCATGTAATTCATTCGCCTTGGATGATGGAAGGCGATATGATCATCCCAGTCCCTTCGCTGGATCTCTTGTTGGTACTCAGCCCTTTGGAGATGCTCCATGAACCAGAGCTGAAGTAGCAAATTGCAGCATTCGAAGTGTTTGGCTCCTCGTTGACACTTCTAAGGTGAAGTCTAAATGCACAGTTTAAACAGAGTAAGGATGCTATGGGGTTTTAGACTGGTACCCTTGAGTGGACAACTCAAAGGGGGAAAGACACGGAACCGTCGACTATACCATTGATCGATTGGTTTTACCGCTAATATACCTTTTCTGGATTTAGGGGTGATAATATCGGAAGAGCGCAACCACTCATTATAAGCGTTACTATGGGATTTGTTTGTAACGAGTGGAATATTATGTTGAGCATGATTATGCAATAATTAAAAATATGTTGGCACGTATTTGCATGCTAAGAAAGCAGTAAATACAGCAGTTTCATAATTTAAAGTAGTAATAAAAGGAGGAAACAAAAAGAGAAGCCAGTTTTGCAATTGGAAAGAGAATATAATGCTTAAAAAAATTAAACAAGTAATTGCACATAAAGGAGCATAAATTCACAATAATAGTCTGAAATGGTAAAAACCTAAAAATCCCTAGCAGAGTCGCCATGCTGTCGCACCCCCTTTTTCTCGCGAAATTGGGTTTATGACATTTGGAGGGACAACTCGTTCCTTTTGAGAACTGGGTTTGCATTTGAAGAGTCGCCACCTAGTGATTAAGGTGCATTAGGAAACCAATAGAGATTCAACTCTGAGTTGGTTTGAATAACCAGAGAATGGGTATTAAAGCGCGGATTGATCTCGATTACTTATTGCATGTTATTACCCGTCCCATTACTATCAGTTCCGGAGGCACTTAAGACTACTAATAATAAGAGGGAGGGATATTAGGCTGACTTGAGGTTTCAAAGGTAAAAATCTAAGGCGACATACAAAACATATAGAAGACTGCACGTTAAAGGGGAAGCACATAACACATAAGGCTCAAGTATACCTCCTCAAACAAAAGCACATAACTAGCTTGACTTGCTCACACTTTTTTGGGTCTGATTAAAGCACATAAAGACGAGGGAAGTTAATTATTGAGGCAGATTAGTTTATTACATAACTCAGATAAGAAGTCCGAATCAGGCCTGCTTGCTAGTTGTAGCGATTAACAGAAGCAGATGCAATTTACAGTTATTACTCAAAGGCTTGCCTAAGTGTTTAGACGGGGTCCTATAGACATGATATCTACTGAGTTCAGAAGGTGATGTGACAGTAATAACTCAAAACGAAGTGTTTGAGATCCTATATTCATGCTTGCTAAACCTTGTTAAGTAAGGGAATTAGATTATTAAAAGAGATGCAGAATGTATAAAATTAAATTAGACTGATTACAGATTCTGCAGGTGATAGTATCTACTATTACATATTTTAATCCCTATGAACATGATATCTAACATCAAATGTGAATAAAGTGAATCAGAATTATTTAAGAATCCATATAATCATGATTTCTATGCGTTACTGATTTTAGATCCTTATAGACATGATACCTAACATTGCATGTGAGTAGAAACGAACATGATTTTACTTATGAACCCCTATAGGCATGATTTCTATATGTTACTGATTTTAACGCGTTACTAGATTATAACCACTTGGGCCCTAAAACATGGTATCTAAACGGTGACAAATGCACAGGATTTTAGATGATCCCTATAGGCAGGTTATCTAGATGTGAAGTTGAACAAGAAGTCCTATAGACATGGTTTCTAAATGCAGTTTGAATATGCAGAAATTTAAAATAGCCCTTTAGGCATGGTTTCTACCCTTGACATGCATAAAATACCCAACTCTTTTCACTAACCAGCCCCAAATGTTTATTACAACTTATTACAAATTGGGAATAATAAATACTAAATACATCAGGAAAATACAAAGAAAAGAATTACAACTAGAGGAAGCCTGATTCTTGACTTCCTATATGAGTTATGAGATGAACCAACTCAAAGACCCTGATCTAAAGCCTTTCTCGGACTTGAGTGTGTCAGAGTTCCCTAAGGGCCTCAATAGGACCCCAGGCAGTGCTCACACCCAAGTTTTATAACCAGAATAGGGACAAGTGCAATGTGAAAATGCCAGCCCTCATGTGTCCAAGTTCGGAGGGAGCTCATGGGTCCCAAGGCAAGGCTCACATGAGGGGGGCAGAACTTAAGTCTAAGAGGAGAGTGCAAGTGCAGAAACAAAGCTTTAAGAACTAAGGGAGTAAAGAAGAGGTAAAGAGGTGCTGGGAAACAACCATTAACACTTCAAACAAGTTGATAATTTTACATAAATGGGGGCAGGGGTTTGGGAATCCATTGCAAGGAGCCTATATACTTAGGCATAAGTTAATTCTGGGCATGCACAACAATAGAGAGTGCTGTCATGCTTGTAAAATCAACCAGAACACACAACATATAAGGGTAACATGGAGGTTATGATCCTAGGAGGACCAAGTTTGAGTCATGTTCAGCAATATTCAATGCTGTCATGCCCCGAATAAACCATATGTATCAAACACGTTGAGGTAGGGATTTAGGATTCATAATATATTGATTCAGAACAGGAGAAAATAAATTACAGCATGCGTAATAAGGTACTGAATTAGATACAAGCAATAGGCAGACAAGAAGGCAAGAATATTAAGTAACCATGTTGTTGTTGATGCTGAAAACATAATTAGAACATACCAGTCAAAGGAGCAAAAAATTCAGTAAAGAAAGGTAGCAGGACTTCGAAATATAGCTTTGGCTTTCAGCCAGCTAAACATGCCACAGTACAAGTAGTAAAGCAAGAGAGAGTGTTTTTAGTATAAATGTGAGTTTAGAACTAAAAGTGTTCCTGTGTTTGAAAAAAGAGGGATGCGGGGTATTTATAGTTTTGAAAACATATGAGAAATAAGGTAATAAGTAAAGTTTCAATACAAATATGGAAACAATCAACAGTCATAATCGATTAACCAAGTGATTCCCCTTTAATTAGGGAATCCTTGTTTAATGGTAGTGACAAGTTTAAAATAAGGAAAGAAAATTAATTTGTAAGCAGACTGATTGTTGCCATAAAAGGAGCAGTAAAACCGCTAAGTAAGTAATCAAGTCTAAATGCAGAAATATACTTATTCTGGAAAAAGATTCAGTAAGGCAAAATAAGAAAAGGAATCAATTAATTTTAACATACGAGTACAATTAGAGTTCACAAAAGAAAAGTTTTGAATTCAGTCACAAGATTGAAGGTCAATCAAATAGGGAACCTCAGCATATAAATAGAGTGAACAAACCAGACATGCGAGGCCAAACCCATTGGCAAAAGAAACAACATATAGAAATAGGCATAAGGTTCAGTAGTAAAGCAGACATTCGAAGCATAGTAGTCAAGTAGGTCAACACATATTGAATCGATAGTGGAGAAAACAAAGTATCAGAAACATGCGAAGGTCTCACAGTAGCAGACGAGAAAAACCTCTTGAAAAGTTAGGGTTTCAAGCATAGTCGAGTTTTAAAGATAACAAAAACCCAGAATCAGAGGAATCACATAACGAAAAAAGGGGTTCTAAAACAAAGAACTTTAAATCTAGTCAGGTATTCAAACGAGCAGTATCAGACCCAAAGACATAGATCCTTCAACAATAGTCGAGCTTAAAAGATGATAAACAGATAAATCAAACAAAAACTTAACCAAACAAGCACTCATCTAACAAACAACCGAAAGAAAGTAGGGTTTTCAACATGCTAAATCAGATAAAAGAACAACACAAGCAACACATAGCAAAATCGGAAGCATGTTAAAGTCAGAGAAGATATTTTGAAATAACTTAAGAGAAAAACCCTAACCGAAAAAGATAAAGAGTCGTTTTGAAAGCAAAGTTAAAGAAACTTCGAG
This sequence comes from Nicotiana sylvestris, assembly GCF_000393655.2. Classification (NCBI taxonomy): domain Eukaryota; kingdom Viridiplantae; phylum Streptophyta; class Magnoliopsida; order Solanales; family Solanaceae; genus Nicotiana; species Nicotiana sylvestris. The sequence goes on from NC_091061.1 coordinate 98,411,845, forward strand.
AAAATGCTTAAAAGTTCAAAGTAAGCACATATATAAAGTAGATTGAAAGAAATCGAAAGGTTTTAGAAATTAGGGTTTCAGAAGAACCCAAAAGCAATGAGAAAGGCCTTTAAATTTACCGATCTAACCAGGAGAGTCAAAGGTATGACTCGAGCGGCCATGGCTGGCCAAAGAAAGGGTAAAAAATTATCGGAGAAAGGCCATGAACCAAAATCGAACGAAGACTGGACCAAAGTTCTTCATAGTCTGGCCTTGAAACCATAAGAACAAACATGTAGAAGCCATGGAAAGGTGGTACAAGTCTCCGATGACCTCGGAAGGCCATGGATTAAGGTGGATTAGGGTGGCGGCGTCTAGGGTTTGAGGGTGTTGTAGAGAGGATTTGGGAGAGGAGGGATTTCAGAGGTGGCGTATGGTAACAAATGAAATAGGTTAAGGGAGTCTTTTGGGTTTAATTAGGAAAGGGCAGTCGGTGGCCATTGATCTAAATGATCAACGACTGAGATTTAAGGGGTTAGGTGGGGATCCAGGTATGGGTCAGCTTTAATTGGGTTGGGGTCGGGTATGAGTAGGAATTGGGCCGAGGTAATTGGGTTTGAATTTGGGCTACAATTGAAATAAAATCTGGCTAGATTTTAAATAGCCATTTTTCCCTTTATTTTATAAAAAATAGTAAATTAATTCCTGGCAATAAATTAAAAGTACTAAAATGATTTGTAACACATAATTATCAATTTAAAATACTGGATTTAATTTTTATAAATATAAACGCAAATAAATCTTAAAAGGGGCTAATATTGCAATTATATGCAATTTAGCTTTAAAAATACTAAATGAATTTGTAAAATATGCAAAATTATCTTAGCTATATTTTAGTATAAATATAAGAATCCAATAAATAAATCACTAAAATGATAATTTTGGGAATTATTACTGGGGGTTTTATGAATAAAATATGGGAATAAATTGGTTTAAAAATCTTTAAAAATTAAGGAAAAATAATAAAACATCTGGACATACTTATATATGCATACATATATTATTTTGAAAGTATTTTGCATATTGAAAAATATATAGTGAAAAATTGGGTATCAATAGTTAGCTGGCAGACCGTCTTCATCACCTTTGGAACTTTCATCCTCGGATGTTGAAAAACTTTGACGTTGCTGAGTCTTTTAAATTTCCTGTTTAGCTTTGGCAATTTCAACCTTGAGGTGTAAACTCTCCTGGTTAGCCTCGATCAAAGTCTCTAGACGAGTGTTTGGAAAAGCCCAGCTAACATCAAGTGTTAATTTGTCTTAGAGAGCTTCATAATTTTTCTCAAGTTGCTCTATCTCTGCTCTCAGGTCTTCTTTTTCAGCTTCTGATGCTTCATAGGATGCCTACAAAGTTTCAAGGGTATCCTCAAGAAACTTGATCTTGTCAGAAGAGGCACACAGATCCTCTCGAGCTTGAGTAATCATTTGAACTATCTCACCGACGTACAACTACTTCTGATTTAGAAGTTCCTTTAGGCTCATAATCTCCTTAGTAGCGCTAGAGAGGTTCTTAACAAAGGAGGATTCCATTATATCCTTGTCTTTTTTAATCTGATTGGAAGAAGCCTTTGAAACAGCCAATTCAGCAGATGTAAATTTGAGCAGCTACTCCAAAGTCTCTTTTTCTTCAGCTAAGGCCTCTTTTTCAAGCTGAAGGCTTTCAAATTGCTCCTTCTAGTTGTCAGCCTTTGTACGGAGCTCTTCCACTTGCTGCTCAGTCCAAGATATCCTTCTCATCAACTCCGTACCTGTTAAATTGATCTGCATAAAGACAATATAGAAAGGTTACAAACTTATAAGAGAAGAAGAAAACATATAAGAAGAGGAGTATACCTTAAGGGCAGAATGAATAAGATCATTCATTAAGGTTATAGAGATGTGAGACTCGAGCTTTTCCCTCTCCATGGGGATTATTAACAGTTTCAATCACACCACAACCCGGCCAGACTTCTTTAACAAGTTCCCACCATCAGGGACTTCGATCAAAACTTGCTTCATACCTCTTCTCCTGTTAAAAGGGCCAGCTTTTTCACGGGAGACAATAGCAGGTGTAGTAACAGTAACAACTACAGCTGTGGAAGCAAAAGAGATGAAAAGATTAACAACAGGAGCAATGGGGTTCATTGGAAGTGTAGCAAGAGGTGGCTCTTCAAAAACTGCGCCTAGATCTTCTTTACTCTCAAATCCTTTTAGCAAAAAGTCTATCAATAGGACTTGAAGGAGGATTGACAGAGTGGACAATATCTTCATCATCTAAGAGGACTAAGGGGACACTCTCGGGCTCATCAAGAAGTTTGAAAGGCACAGGGCCAGGAGGTGGATCTTAAGGAGCAGGAGCTTCATCATCTAAAACCATAAGTCTCCTGACTCGTGACATTCTTACCAAAGAGCCATCATCATCATCTTCCTCTTCTTTAGAGTCGCGAGCTTCAACATTCTTCATTGTTGAAGAGGACGCACTCAGAATTTGTTCATATGCTATGCTAACAGAAAGCCTAGTAGTAGCAACATAAGCGGGACGAATGCCACAAGCAGCAAACCCTAAGAACAACGAAAAACGTAAGAACAAAAGAAAATGCAATAAGGAAAAGTCATGGTAAAAAATACTGTGGGTTTTCACTTTCCACCCAAACTTCTCGGAGAGAAATTTCCATGATCTCTGTTCCATAGGGGAGACGTTCAACATTTTTTCTACCCAATCACGAAAGTCAGGAAGTTCACCAAAAAATTTCATGATTGCTGAAAATTAAAAAATGCACGCCTGAGAAAATTGAAACCTTAAGAGAAGCAAAAAAGTAAAGAAAAATACTCATGTGCAAAGTTCCACTTCTCAGGTAAGGGCATGTTTTCATCATCCACCAAATCACGAGTGAGAACAACCACGAATCCGGATACTAGCCACGGTCACGATCATCTCGGGGATGACTAAAAACTCTCTTGCTCCTCGCCACAAGTGAGAAAACACCTTCACAAAAAACCTTTGGGGAATACAAATGGAGTAAGTGTTGAAAAGTAAAAGGGGCAGATACCAAGTTTGACAAATAACGAAGGCAAGCTACTGCCCTCCACATAATCCGACCTATCTGACTAAGACAAACATTAAAATAACGACAAAATTCAATGATCACAGGGTCGATAGGTGGGTTGAATCTTAAGGTAAGAGAATAGGTATAAACAAACGAATAACCTTCATGATAGGAGGTTATTCGATCATCAACACCAGGATCTATCACGGGAATATTAGATCTCCAGTTGCATTCACGACGAACTAGAGGAAGGAAACCAGGAGTGATCAAAGAAGGGTAATGATCGGCAGGGTTGAGTGTCTCTATGGAAGAAACTTGTTTTCTCATAGCTTCACAGTCCGATATAAATGAAAATTCCTGAGGGACAATTTCAGAAACAATAGGTTCTTGCATCGGTTCATTATGGTCTTTACCCGAGAAGAGGATCTAGGAGTTGATGCAATTTTGGCTTTGGAGGAAGAAGGTTTTGTGGCATTTTTTTGGGAAGGAGTAGAGCTATGGCTTGATAAAGAACCTAAGCTACGAAGTCTACCACATCTTCTACTCCTGACTGGGGCAAAAGAGGGAGTAAGTTCATCAACAATAACAACTTTACGAGGGTCAGTCGATGAAGAAGGATTCGAAGAAGGGGAAGTCATCTTTAATGGTGAAAGCACGAAGAGAGGGAGAAATTGAAGAAGAAGTTGGAATATAGATGCAAGAAAGAAGAAGAAATTTTTTAGAAGTATGTGATGCGATATTTATAAAGAAAGACCGTCATTATGGAACTGTCACTTCGAATTGACGCAGTCGTAGAAAATTCTAAAAAGGCGTTATAAACTGCAGAGCCAATCATAACAGGACACGTGTCCCGAGCATTAAATGAAAAGGACGTATGTCTCTTCGCTTATGAGGAAAGCATAATGACGTTGGGAAGAGGCGGCAAGACATTCCCACCATAAATAAACTTGTCACTTCCCGAATATTCAGTTGAGAATATTCAGAAAGTGGGGGGACTATTTGTATTGGTAGAAAAAATAGGTGTGACACATGGATTAATGGAGCGATGACAGATGACATTTGTATTAGGTTAATAAAGAAAAATGATGAGGCACGATTAAGATACGCACGGGATTTATGAAAGAAGGTACTATACCTGACAATTGGGAAAGAAGAAACATGCACAAGATGCATGATAACCATAAAAGGGGAAGATTCATGAATCAGTTATAAATATGGAAAGAGAATCAGCATTATCCCTGATTATGCGCGATCGCCTATTATTACCCCAGCTGTTACAAGTAGTTTTAGTAACGGAAAATTAATGTAGTTAATGTTAGTAACATGTAGGAATTAAGTAAAGGAAACTGTTACATCTGTGTATCCATATATAAGGCCATTACCTTATTTTGTACAATTATCTGAATATTCTCTAATATATGCAATCAATCTTTTACTTTTATACTTCTGTTTGATTGAAGATTCAAATCCATAATTCTGGGAAGAAAACAATGATCATCAATAAGATTTCTTTCCTTAATTTATCATTTCAATTGTTTATTTTACTTTCGCATTTTTGGAAAAGTACGGTAAATTTGGTTATTAGAAACCCGATTTTCTTTAATATTGACTTTGGCCACAAAAACTATTTTTTGGTTAAACATTAATAAAGTAAGGTAAAGGAATTGTTAAATCTGAAAATTTAAAGAAACTGTACAGTTCATGAATACCTTTCCATGAATCAACACTTGAACAAGAATGAGAGCTGAATTTGACAATCTATTTTGAAGCTTATGAACACAAGTACAGTGGCTAAATATGTGTCATCCTCCAATAAGAATCAGACCAATGGCTGTAATAATAAGCGTAGATGGAACTCCAAATTTCAGATGACTCCAGAATGACAGATTGTAGCCGAAGTGTTGAGCGCGACGAGCCTGCTCACACACTATTAAGTTTGCTGCTGAGCCTAATAGTGAAAGGTTCCCTGCAACAGTGCTGACCCAGGCTAAGATAAGCCATGCTTTCTGCTCGCTAGCAGGAGATATTGTAGCTGCTGATGCAGCTACGCGTGCTCCAAGCAGCAACACTGAGACCAAGTAAAAACATGTCATTATAACCAAGATGCATGCATATACACTGGATCAACAACCATTCTTATCAGCAGCATTATCAATCACTATGGAACTGTAAAAGCTAGACAACTGTGCAACAATAAGGAATATCATGTTAGCTCAAAAAGTGTACTTAGAAAGGAAGTTACAAGGCAATATTTGGGCAGATTAAACAAATAGTGTTACTAGATCATATATTGAAGTTCTATATATTGTCAAACACCCCAAAGTTTATCAGCTGGTTGTCTATTCATAAATTATCGAGGAGGCAGCAGAAGGCGCTATACTCTTTTACAGAACTGAAGTTGCTGTGATTTTCTTCTTTAGGACATACATACATGTCCTTTGTTTTCCTTCTCTGTCTATATTTTTTTAGTACTTCAAAGAAGTAAATTGAAAATTAGTTCTTGAATTAGGATATACTATGTTAGTATGATTTTAACTCACATTTAGGCAAGAGAGTATGCTGACCGCTTGATTTACTTTTTGTCATGGTTCTCAACAGACTAGTAACCATAGGAGAATGAAAGACTTGTTTTTCGAGTGAACATCTAGGTAAAAATCAGCTCTCAACTAAAGGCAAGTAATCCCAGAAGAAACTGTTATTTCCTGGATAATTTGCTCTAAGTTAACTAACAAATCATGTCAGAAGTTTCATAGACATTGTCAATATGCTTATCTTATTCATTCTTTCTTTTTCTTCTTCCCTTCCTCTAGGATTTCACATAGCATCATAATACTCCTTAGGCACTTGTCTATATATTATTTTTGTAAACACATATTGGCGAACAATTGTATCTCGTAAAGCATATAGTAGATGAAGAAATGAAATGCAAGCATATGTAAGAAAAAGAGGGTTAATTTGGGGCTCAAAGAGTGCAGAGACACACACCAGTAGGCACATTTGAAGCCACATTTGACAGAACTAGTATGACCAGAGCAAGAACTGCTATTCCCGCAGCATGATCTATCTTGGAATATGGCTCCATAAGATCCCAAAGAGCACTTGGAATCCCAGTTTTGTTAAAGCCATCAACCGTGATGAACATACCACAGAAGAATATCAAGAGCGAATAGGAAACCTGTACAGCCAAATACGAATAAGCTTTTATCTGGTGTATATGTTTTAGTACATCAACACTTGATAGATGAAGAGGGAAATCAGTTACCTTTTCTAAGGATGGCCTAGCATCTTTGAAATCAAGAACGACGAGTACAAGTGCTGCAGTGATAGCAGTCCAAGACATATTCAGACCGATTAACAAAGCTATTAGCATCCCGATGGTAACCAGATAAACACATACTTTCCACAACATATTTTTCCATTTCTCTTTTTCGTCATAAGATGTGAAATTTTCGTCTTCATATTCATCGGTTTTTGAAGACACATTCTCTTCTCTTTTCTGTACTGATCCATCATTTGATCCTTCTTTCGAGGCATTTTCTATTTCACTTTCTCCAAAATTGCCACGATTTCTAAGTGTCTCAGCATGATTCCTAGGAGAGCTGCTGATAGTCATTGAATCCAAGGCATTGTTCAATTCTTGAGAATTCGAGGAATTAAGATGTGACATTGTTGCTGGAGAAAACCGATGGGAGACTACTTCTTCCTTAGGAACTACGTCTTCTACGTCCTTCTGGACAGACAACACCTTCCAATACATACAAAGCAGCAGCACGGCATTAACAACTACGCCAACAAGCAGTGCAGGAAGAATTCCAAATAAAAACTTCCCGAAAGATATCTTGCTTTGTACTGCTATAACTAAATTCTGAGGATTCCCAATTGGAGTTGCCGATGAGCCAATATTTGCACTCGAGGCTAGAGCTAATAAGAAAGGATGGGGTGGGAGATTTTGTTGCCTAGCTATTTTCAATACAAACTCGGTTAACACAACACAAGAAGTATCGTTGGTAAAAAAGGCGCTTGAAACAGCTGAAATCAAGCAGATTCGACAAAGTAAATCCTTGGCTCCTTGGCTCTTCCAAGCAAGCAATTTACCCAAATACTTAAACATGTCTGCTCTTTCTAGATAAACACTAACAACCATAGTCCCAAAGAGAAGGCCTAAAATTGGAAGATCAATAGCAGCATAGGCTTGATCTGGAGTCAAGACTCGAAAAAGGACCATGAGCATAGCCCCAAGCAGAGACCCTGCAGTTCTTCCAATAGGCATGAAAGGGACAGCAGGAAAAACTGCCAACACCCAAAAAATAGCAAAGGCAATTGAACCAAGAACCACTTTAACAGTTGGTTCCATAGCCATTTTTTGTACCTAATTAGTATAAGTCCAAACTCCGATTGTCACAATCAGAGCTGATGCGAGTTAGCTCTTTCTGTACAAATTATGGAAAACACATCAAGACCAAATGAATCACAAAATAACACAAACAATTTCTAACATCCAAAATATTCAGAGCATCGAAATACAAAATTCTTGGAAGTTAGGATCTTAGATCATTCAATAGAATCAGAGTAAGTTCAGATTCTTTCACAGCTCAAAAAGATCTATAAATTTGTATCACAACAAAAGTTGGGAAAGTCAAACTTCAAGAACAAAAATTTATGCCCAAAAAAAAGAAAGATTAGAAAACTCACTTTGACCAAAAAAGCAAGTGTACTTTCCACTGAATCTTTAGCCAAAAAGGTTGTAGGATGCAAAGGGATTCTTTGGCATTACTCTCTGTACTCTGGATTTGAATACTTATTTAGCAACAGTTTGAAAAGGGAACTAATCCACTTTTCACCAAAACATTTTAAGAATCTATTATGTCAGTATGGTTTTCAGTAAAATACACACCGACTCTACGTCGCCAGTATTCACATGCTGAGAACTGATATTGACAGCCTCAGGGATCTATGTTTCAGCTTCAGCAATTATTGTTTGAATAAAAATAAAAAAAATTTGTCATGCAATTAGTTAAAAGAGTGTTTAGTTTGCTTAATCATGTACTATCATTGATTATGATATTTCATCGTAATATGTTATTTAATGTTTCTTGACTTGTTTGCTTTTATTTAACTTATCCCCAAACCGACGACGCCATCACACTGGCTACTTACTAAAAGGGGAAAAGAAAATTGGAAAATGAAACTCGTTTGTCCATACAATTTCTTTTTATTTTTTTCCAAAACTTGTTTGGTAATACATTGGACTGAATTTTTTAAAATATTTTTGAAGATGAGTTTCCGAATTTAAAAAGTAGTAAAATTTCATTTTACCTCACAAAAATGTAACATGTTATTCGAGTGAAATACATATCCAAGTACAATTCAAATTCCAAATAACGTTTTTTAACTTAACTCTAAAAATTACTTTTTTCAGAAATTATATTTTTGTATGTCCAAATGTCTATAAGATCGATGAAGTCTGTGGATGACTGGATGCCAATAGGTTCGTTATATACTTTTATATTTTATAATTTCTTTCTTTTACGTGATTGATGTTACCACAAACCAAAATCAAGAAAGCTCATGACGAGGCGTAGTAGTTTGGTTGGTGAATAATGTCATGAGATGTTCTTATAATATTTATAGTTTATAAATGATATTGTCCGGTTTTTGTTCCGTGTCATCAACAAACTTTATCTTTAACTCTTTCGCCGTATCAGACTTTCTTGTTCTATTTTTGTACAAGTATACGACAAGTATTTACAGTGCAAATAAAAAATTAATTAGACAAGGAGCTTAATTATAATAAAAGATAATCAGACCAGAGATCCCTGTACTATTTCTTGTTAAACTATCACATCTAGATACTGCGATATAATATTACTTCCACGTCCCAATTTGCAAACTCAATTAAGTAACCTGTTGGAGTTCCAGATCTATCTCAGCCCACTACAGAGTTCAGAAGGCCCAATTGGAGCATCCTTGACCCATTAGACTTAGTTTAATTATTCAATATGTCCATTCTTTTTCCTGCAAATATATAAAGAGATCTGTTTTTTTTTACCTTGTACAGATTTTATTCATCACTTAATAATATCATTTTCTTTCTCCACACACTCATCTATGTTCTCTCTAAGACCTAGGGTTTGTATCACATATTTGATCAAAACTAGCTCGAATTCTGAATATTATCATGGTATTAGAGCAAGGAATTGACTAGCCCCGATCATTCCCGTTCCTCCGGTGTTACCCTTGTCGGGTGATTCGACATTTTTGTTCGATTTTTTTGATGGCCATCTTATGGCATTCAGGCGAGTATTTCAGTGATTTTTTTGATTGTTCTATTGTTTTCCTTTTCCAAGTTATTGTCAAAGTTTGGTAATTTCTCGTCATTCTCGTTTTTTGCTACTGCTTCCGTGGACTTGTGTTGGTTTTCGTCGGAATTTTACCAATTTTGCTCGATTGTGCTTGGTGTGGGTGATTTTGTCTCGGTGAAATTGTTGTCTGATTGTTTGTGTGATAATCATAATCCGAATTTGCTTTAGTATAGTTGAATTATGGGATTTGTTGGGGATTCTTCTATTGTCGGCTCTTTCAGCACGTCTTCTATTGTTGAACCGTCTCATCCCTTATATTTGTACCCTTCTGACTCCTCTGGCACAATATTGGTGGCTAAATCCTTTAATGGCATTGGTTATGGAGGTTGGAGGAGGAGTATGTTGATAGGTTTATCTTACAAAAATAAATTAGGGATTATTAATGGGACGGTTGTTAAACCAAATGAAAACTCTCCTCTATTTGCACCATGGTGTCGATGTAATGATATGGTGACTGCTTGGATATTAAACAGTTTAGAGACATAAATTAGGAAAAATGTTATGTACACCGAGTCTGCACAAAAGCTATGGAAGGAAAATGAGCAACGTTAGGAAAAACCAAATGGTACTAAGCTCTTTCAGATGAGAAAAGACATTGCTTCCATCTCCTAAGGCTCTTCAAACATTGCTTCTTATTTTAATTGCATTAAGAAGCTTTGGGATGAACTTGCCTATTCCATCTCATACCCAGAATGTATACCTTTGGATGTAAGGAGGCATTTCAGAAGTTGGAGGATGAACAAAAGGTGCATCAATTTCTTATGGGTTTGAATGAGGCTTATTCTGGTGTTTGGAGGAATATCTTACTCATGAAGCCGCTGCTTGACATTGATAGTGTCTATGCTATGTTAATTGAGGATGAGATTCAGGCAGAGGTTCAGCCTGTTACTCTAAGTTTAAGTACTGACTCAACCTCCTTTTGATGCTTCTAATAAGGTGAATTTTGATGCTTCCAGAAAAGGGAATTCTAATATGGTGTGAAGATATTGTAAGAAGCCCGGGCATTCGATTGATAAATGTTACAAATTGCATGGATATCCCCTGGTTCTAGCTCTAAAATCAAAAGAACAACAGTTTATGCTCATGTCATCCATCTAGAGCAGGTGTGCCTGACAATCACCATCATGTTACTGAAGGGTCCAAGACTGTTCCACTTGATATTAGGGGCAATATTTTGTCAAAAGCGCAATATAAACAGCTGGTTTCTTTGCTTCAACTTTCCAAGCAATCCTCCACTCCTCAGGACCTTAGTGCTGCCTCTGCCAATTTTGCAGGTTTGATAAGTGTGTTGATTTTAGTAATTGTGTATCTCATACTTGCAATTTCTCTAAAGTAGATGATAGTTTGTGGATCATTGACTCTGGTGCTACTAATCACATGACACCTTACAAATCTTTACTTACTGATATCACACTTCTACCTTTGCCTTACCTGGTAACTCTCCCAAATGGGTTCAAGGTTAAGGTTACCTGTACTGGCTCACTTTCTCTTTCTCCCACTATTTCTCTTCCTCATGTGTTACTGGTCCCTTCCTTTCACTATAATCTGATTTCTTTGCATCAATTGCTTCTTCATCTCAAGTGTAATGCTTTCTTTACTCCTGCTCTTTATGCTTTGTTACAGGGCCTTTTTCTGAAGAAGCCTCTGGTTCTTGGTAAACTTCAGAAAGGGCTATACATTCTGCAATCTAATGCTTTCTATGATTCTAGTTTTTCTAGTCTTTTCTCTGTAAATACCATAACTGCTAGTGTAAATAATTGAGTAAGAGCAGTTTTACTTCTTGTTCTTCTGTGTCTGCTCTTTTGATATTGTTTTACCTGGTTTTGATATTTCTGTTATTTCTACTTTATCTGTTGACCATATGTGGCACTTGAGATTAGGCTATCCTTTCACTAAAATGAAACATATGCCCTGTCTTTCTGGTAAATTACCTCAAAAGCAAATTTTTCTTTGCCATATTTGTCCTATGGCTAGGCAGCAAAGACTTCCTTTTTCTTGAAAGTTCCATTCATTCTACTTATCCTTTTCAATTGATACATGTAGATTTATGGGGTCCCTATTACACTCAAACATACAATGGCTTTAGATATTTTTTGACTATTATGGATGAATTTACCAGGGCTACATGGTCTCACCTTTTGTCTTCTAAGGCTAATGCCTTCACTGTTTGAAATCTTTTATTCATATGGTTCACACTCAGTTTGGTTCCCATGTTAAAACTGTAAGATCAGACAATGCATTTGAGTTGTGGTAGTAGTTCTGAAGTTATTTTTTTCCTGCTCAAGGCATTATCCATCAAACTTCCTGTACACACACACCTTAACAGAATGGTGTGGTAGAAAGGAAGTACAAACATCTTTTTGAGATTGTTAGGACACTCCTTTTTCAATCCAAATTGCCTGTTAAGTATTGGGGTGAGTGTGTTTTAACAACAACATATCTCATCAATAGGTTCCCCTTTCCTTTACTTTAACATAAATAACCTTTTGAAATTCTGCATGGACGTTCTCCATCCTTCACACATTTAAAGACTTTTGGTTGTTTATGTTTTGCTGCTGTGCCTAAGCCCTGTAGGGACAAGTTCAAGTCTAGGACAATTTCAGTTGTTTCTATTGGTTATAGTACTGGCAAGAAAGCTTATAAATTGTTAAACTTGTCCACTTCTGCTATTTTTCATTCAAGGGATGTAGTGTTTCATGTACATATTTTTCCTTAATCTAACTCCTCTACTACTCACTTGTTCCCTCCTCACCTACTAACTCTCCCTTTTCTGTCTCTTCCTCCCTCTTCAGCTCTCTGTTCCCTCTTTTATTCCTCCTCGCAACCCTACACTCTGCTCCACCTCTCAGAAGATCTGGTAGATCAACTCAAACTCCTGCCTATCTAAGTAATTATGTATGCACCTATGTTTCTGATTCTAAGGCTATTCCTCCTTCTTTCTCTGAGAGTTGCCAGCTTGAGCCTCAATTTTATCATCATGTTGCTTCAAATCTGCTTGGCAAGAGGCTATGATGCAAGAATTTCACGCTTTGGAGGCAAATAATACTTGGTTTATTGTGCCTCTTCCTTCGGGGAAGAAAGCTATTCCTTGTAAATGGGTGTATAAGATAAAACAAAAAGCAGATAGTTCTATTGAAAGATACAAAGCTAGACTAGTCATTAACGGTGATAATTAACAAGAGGGAGTGGATTTCACTGGGACTTTTTCTCCTGTGGTCAAATTGACTACAGTTAGATATTTGTTGACTGTGGCTATTAAAAAAATTGGGTTGTTTATCAATTGGATGTAAATAATGTTTTTTTGCATGGTGATTTGGACGAAGAGGTGTACATGAAGTTACCCCCTGGTTTGTCTGTCCAGTCCACTGATAATTCTACTCTTGCTTGTAAACTTCATAAGTCTTTTTATGGCCTTAGACAAGCTTCTAGGCAATTGTATGCTTAGTTGTCCGTTGCTCTTCAATCTACGAGGTTCCAACCTAGTGTAAATGATTACTCTTTGTTTACTAAGCTTTATGATGGTTGTTTAACTGTGGTGGTTGTTTATGTTGATGATATTCTTGTGTCTGGGGACATCCTCTATGAGATAGATGCTCTCAAATTTTTTTTGGATGCCCAATTCAAGATCAAAGATCTTGGTGAGATACATTATTTTCTTGGGCTTGAGGTTGTCAAGCAGTCCTCTGGTTTCTTGATCAACCAGCACAAGTTTCTCCAGGACCTTCTATTAGAGTTTCATTGTTCAGATGTTACCCCTATGGTGTCTCCCATTGATCCTCATATTAAGTTGTCCTCTGAGGTTTGGTACTTGTTATCTGATCCTTCATTATATAGACGGTTCGTGGGTAAATTGAATTTCTTGCAACATACTAGGCTAGACATTTCTTTTACGGTTCAACACCTAAGTTAGTTCATGTCAGCCCCTAGATTGCCCCACTTGGCTGTTGCGTATCATGTTCTCAGGTACTTGGCTCACACTCCAACTTTTGGTATTTCTCTCTCTAATTCTCCTGGTTTTGATCTCAAAGGATATTGTGACTCTGACTGGGCCAGTTGTGTTGATTCTAGATGGTCAGTTAGTGATTTTATTTTATTTCTTAGTGGCTGTCCCATTTCATGAAAATTTAAAAAGCAACCAACTCTTGCTCTCTCTTCTGTTTAAGCAGAATATAGAGCCCTTACGTTGCTGGTTGCTGAGGTTGTTTGGGTTGTTCGATTATTGACTGGGTTTGGTCTTGTCAATTAGGTTCCTGTTGAGGTTTATTGTGATAGTCAGTCGGCTATCCACATTTCCAAGAATCTTGTCTTTCATGAACGGACTAAACGCATAGAGGTCGATTGCCATTTTGTTAGGGATGCTTTAAAGTCTGGGTTTATCAGTTTACATGCTACTTTAACTTATTCTCAGATTGTTGATGTTTTTACCAAGTCTTTGCTAGGTGCTCAACAACAGAGCTCCATTTCCAAGCTTGGAATGGGCTCCCCTTCCAGCTTGAGGGGGGCTATTGGAGATCCAGATCTGTCTCAGCCCACAACAGAGTTCAGCAGGCCCAATAAGGGTGATCAGGCCCAACTGCAGCCTTCTTGACCCATTAGACTTAGTTTAATTATTCAATATGTCCATTCTTTTTACTGTAAATATATAAAGAGATCTGTTTTTACCTTGTACAGATTTTATTCATCACTTAATAATATCATTTTCTTTCTCCACATGCTCATCTATATTCTCTCTGAGACCTAGGGTTTGTATCACATATTTAATCAAAACTAGCTCGAATTCTGAATGTTATCATGAACTAGTATCATAATGGTAATATATTTATTTGCGCCACATATTTATATCAAATTAATAAATGCATGATATATGTTTGCACATAGACTTCCATCATTTAATCATGATATATATATATATATATAACGACCCGACCGGTCGTTTTAAGAATTTATGTCCCGATTCCCTATTAACTGCTTTCCCTGTGTTTGTTTCTGTTGTTGTGAGTTACCGAGGAGAATTATTGGGAGTTTCGTAGAGTTTTGGGACACTTAGTCCCTAAATGAGAGCTTAAGTTTTGGAAATTTGACCGTAGTCGGAATAGTGTGAAGACGGCCTCGGAATGGAATTCTGATGGTTCCGTTAGCTTCGTTGGGTGATTTGGGGTTTAGGAGCATGTTCGGATGGTATTTTGGAGGTCCGTAGCTAATTTAGGCTTGAAATGGCGAAAGTTGAATTTTTGAAGTTTCCGGTTCAATAGTGAGATTTTGATCCGAGAGTCGGAATGGAATTATGGAAGTTGGAGTAGCTCCGTAATGTTGAATGTGACATGTGTGCAAAATTTCAGGTCATTCGGACGAGGTTTGATAGACTTTTTGAGCGAAAGCGTATTTTCAGAGTTTTTGAAGTTCTTGGGCTTGAATCCGATGCTATATTGGTGTTGATGTTGTTTTGAGTGTTCCGAAGATTGGAACAAGTTTGAATTGTGTTTTAGGATTGGTTGGCATGTTTGGTTGAGGTCCCGGGAGCCTCGGGTATGTTTCAGATGCTTAACGGTGCATTTTGGAACTTGTTGAAATTGCAGAAAAACTGCAGCATCCCAGTTCTAGTTTCCTTCTTCGCGTTTGCGAGTAGGGTATCGCATTCGCGAAGAGGATCTGGTGCTAGGGGAGTTTTTGTGCTTCGCGTTCGCAAAGAGTCTCCCCCGTTCGCGAAGCTGGGAGGTTTCATACCCACGCGTTCGCCATGTTGTTCCCGCGTTCGCGTGGGAGCATGAGGTGTTGCATCGCGTTCGCGACCTGGGCATCGCGTTCATGACCTGGGTATCGCATTCGCGATGAAGGAATCCAGACCCAAGTGAATTTGTACTTCACAAACGCGAGGGGCCTTCCGCGTTCGCGAAGAAGGAATACCTGGGTAGTATTTAAATAGTCCATCCGCGACCCTTTTTCATTTTTTCCACCATTTTTGAATGGGATTGAAGCTTTTGAGGATGATTTTTGAGGAAACCAAAGGGTAATCACTTGGAGGTAATATTTTTGACTTCATAACTCGTTTATATGTGATTAAAGGTCTAATTAGTGGTAAAAAATTTGGAAAAATGGGTGATTAAGGCTTGAGATTAAAAGACCTTAACATGGGTATTTGACGGGTCAATTGAACTCCGATTTCAGTGTTCTTGTTATGTATAGACTCATGAGAGTGTGAGGATTCTGAAAATATAAATATCACCCAATTTCGAGACGTGAGACCGAGGGGCATTTGGGTCATTCTACCTAATTTCGCGTATTAGCTTAGAATTTATTTGTAAAATCAGTTACTTGAAGTGTTATTTACATTATGCAATTAAATTGAATAGATTTGAGCCATTTGGAGTCGAGTACTCGTGGCAAGAACGCGGTTTTGAGTTGACTTTTGAGCCGGTTCGAGGTAAGTGGCTTGCCTAACCTTGTGTGGGGGACATTCCCCTTAAGATTTGGTATTGTGGTAATTGAAATGTCTTGTACGTGAGGTGACGAGTGCGTACTTGTGCTAATTGTTGAAAATCCTGTTTTCACTTAAGTAGCTTTAATTGTGTTTTCCTTTCTCGCTTACTCTACTTGAAACTTAAATCTGCTGTTAGCTTAGAAAAACATGTTTAATTTCCTTAATTGCTTTATTGCTTAAAACTGCCGTAATTGTATTATGTGAAGCATGTTAGGTTAAAATTGCCTATTTTACTTGGTATGAAATTTAGCTTAATTGAGTATTCCTTGTGTTGTTGCTGTGTGTTTTACTTTGGGACTACGGGACGACATCCCGGGAAATCCCCTGTACGTATTTATGATTTGAGTTGAGGTGTGGGATACTGAGAGATCACTAGCACGTATATTGAGGATACCAAGAGATCCTTGGGATACCAAGAGATCACTAGCACGTATATTGAGGATACCAAGAGATTCTCGGGATACCAAGAGATCCCTAGCATATATTGAGGATACCAAGAGATCCCTGACATGTATTGAGAGTACTAAAAGATCCTCAGAATACTGAGAGATCCCCCATTATTATCTTTGAGAAGAGTGGTATTCCTAGTGATTGTTTCTGTTCAGTTATAGTTATCCTTATTATCCTGTATTGATTCTTATTGTTATCTTGCAATTGTGCTGCTTTATCTTATACTGTCGCACCTTATATTTCATTTAATCTTAGTAGGGTCCTGACCTTCCTCGTCATTATCCGACTGAGGTTAAGCTTGACACTTATTGAGTACCGATGTGGTGTACTCATGCCCTTTCTGTGCATGTTTTCCATGTGCAGATCCAGGTACCTCCATTCAGACTCATCACGCTTGAGACGAGGTGCTTGTAGAGACTCCGAGGTATATCTGCTGCGTCCGCATACCGAAGAGTCTCTTTTTACTTCCCCTTTTTAGTATTAGCCCTTTTGTATTTTCCCTTCCTTTGTTAGATATTCTGGAGTTAGATACTTGTAGACATTCAAAGGCTTGTGATCATGAGATTCCGGGTTTTTGGAAAATGTATTCAGATTTCGAGAGTTGTTATTGTGTATGTCGAGCGACACTTTTAAATACTGTTTTATTTCACTATTTCGTTTTTATTATGTCTTCCACAAATTGATTTATTTTTCGCATTGTTAGGCTTACCTAGTCGTAGAGACTAGGTGCCGCGATGGTTCACGGAAGACGAATCGGGGTCGTGACAATATATATATATATATATATATATATATATATATATATATATATATATATATATATATATATATATATTCTTACCTCATTAAATAATTTAACCATGAAAAAATAATGTGATTTAGTGTAAATATCTGGTGTGGATAACTTTACTATGATATTCTCTAAGTTATTTCTTTCTCTGTCTTTTTCTTTGTTTTTAACCTCACGGCCTCAACAAAAGGAAATCACGTGCAGACTGAAGCTTCAGGATATTAGAAGAATGTATTATAAAATGATATGAAAGATTAATCAAAGAAGAATATGGTGGCATCAAATCATGTTAGTTTTCGGAAAATGTTATAATGAACAATTATCGTTAATTAAAAAAATATATCATAAAAGAACAATAATTATTGGATGAGACTTGAATGTCAAGTCATCTTGTAAGTGCCAACGATATTACTGAACCTTAAATTAGAGTAGTTGAACTTGACCATGACGGATGACCTGGATAATAGGTCCATCTCCAGTACTCTGTCACTGCTAGTAGTTCCTTTTTTTTGAGTCCGAAACCGAAATTTTGTCTTTTTGGACTCAAAATACTTTTTTAGATGGAAAAAAAACTAAGCTATCAAAATATATAAAATGCGGTTTTGAACCGCGTTTTGCCTTAACGGCCGTTTGGGACGTTAAGATAAAACGCGGTGCAAGACTGCGTTTGTGATTTTACAAAAACGTGGTTTCAAACCACGTTTTACTTTAATTCTCCTTTTCACTCTTACCTTTAGTTGAACTTAGGCAGCAAAAATGATCGTTATTAGGCAAGAAGTAGAAACCAATCGTTGCTAGCTTTAGGTATAGTAGATTCACCTCATGCCCTGATTTCTGCAAACCTTTAACATAAGCCAATTGCCAATCTTGAACAAGATCCAAACCAACTAGGCTCTTTGGAAACTTAACTCCTCCTAGATTTTTACCTCTAGGTCCAAATATATTACACGCCGGATGGTCCCTATCTTCTCCTTGTGGTAAATACGTTCTCCAATACCAATCCCTATCTTCAATTTAAGTTAAAAAGTTTACCATCCAATCTATTCTCAGATTCAGTCCTCTTTTGCCACCAAACATTGGATGAAGGAGAATATTGCCTAATATTTCGACCCTGTTTTCAGCAGCCCTCGATCGCAAAATTTAACCTAATTTTTGCCTTTAGTTTCTTTAATCACTTTATTACCCCTCTTACCTTTTCAAGGCATCGACCTGTTAAGAGCAGCTTGGTTATTAATAAATGAAAATAGTTTCTACCTAGTTCAAACATTACTTATACATGATGTTTAAAATGAAGCGACATAAACAGTGAAAATTCATAAATGTGATTTTAATATTTGTGATTATGACTTTACAAGGTGGACCGGATAACTTTCAATATGCTTTAGGAGATAAATTACAGGAACTCCAGTCCTGGCCTAGTTACCGTTTTGATAGTAAACCTTAAACCACGGTCCTCATCACAACCTTTTCATGCCTATCCACGCTTTAACGGGTTAACCGAGGACCACCAATTAAGTTGCCTTAACCAAGGTTTATTAACAAAACTATTAACTGCCTGAGCTATATAGTTCCAACCTTCAGCACCATTGGGGTGACTCAGTTGTAGCTTAATAGCAAATCATGTTTTGTAAATAGCTTATGGATACTAAGTTTAATACTTAAGTTTTTAGCCTATCATTTAGGCTAAACAGTAATAAGCAAGGTGGACCGGATCGCTTCCAATATGCTTTAGGAGATAAATTACAGGAACTCCAGTCCTGACCTAGTTATCGTTTTGATAGTAAACCTTAAACCACGATCCTCTTCACAACCTTTTCATGCCTATCCACGCTTTAACGGGTTAACCTAGGACCACCGGTTAAGTTTCCTTAACAAAGGTTTATTAACAAAACTAATAACTGCATGGGCTATATAGTTCCAACCTTCAGCACCATCGGGGTGACTCAGTTGTAGCTTAATAGCAAAGCATGTTTTGTAAATAGCCTATGGATACTAAGTTTAACACTTAAGTTTTTAGCTTATCATTTAGGCTAAACAGTAATAAGAATAAGTATATAAATAAACAAACCAAAATTCAATACCTGAGACCGCCAGATTCTTGGCCACGTAACCTTTTTGATTTTTATTTTTAATTTAAAAGATTACAGAAGGGTTCTTTACAAGAGTAGAGATAAGTTAGAGAGAAAGGAGAGCGATGCCTAATGTCTGCCTCTCTTTAAAGAATAAAATGATCCTTTTATAATGGATCAACAACAAAAACAAACCGACATAATAATTACAAGATGACCAACACGAAAATACCATTATTACTACCGGATAATCTACTTTTATAAAAGTAGATTCCCTCTAATAATGGAGGATCCATGACTTTATTAAAGTTTTGTCTTTGTTCCCCAATAATTGATGTGCGGGGTTAGGCCTTCAATTATTCAAGCTTTATCTTTTCCTTTGTTGTCGTTTTTTTGCAGAAGATTCTTCTGCATTTTCTTTCAATCTTGCCAAGAATTCTTCAAGCTCCTCAAGATTAACACTTGTATTTTGGCTTCCTTGAACTTCCCCTGCTATACAGGTTTCTTTATCTGAAGTATTACAAATGGAAGTCACTGATATATCATCACTGACTTCTGCTCCGAAATTTCTTGCCAAGTCCTTTTTTATTTCTTCAAAGTATGATTCAAGGATTTCCTTTTTGGAGATGGCTCATTTATTCATTTGAAGTTTTCTGCTTGTTGAAATGGACTTAATTCTACCACTTCAGTTTCTTGCATTTCCTGAGTTGCATAAGCCTCTACCTACAGAAAACCAAGAACATGAAGAAGTAAGATAGGGAAGAGCTCCAGGCTGCGAATGCCAATAGCTACCTAGAGACTCCTCGGATTTGCCTGAGCCGAAAATGATCAGCACTCGGGAGCGGGACCAGATATGCCTGAATCTTCACACAGGGTGCAGGGAGTAAAGTGAGTACTCCAACTCAATGAGTAATAGTCATAAATAAAGACTGAAAGCAAGAAATCACGTAAGGCACAAAACATGCTATAATGAAGTAGTAAAACCATTAAAATAGTAAACCAGTGAAAGATAGGTAAAAATCCTTTAACTCAAATTTAACTTCATGAAAAGCCTTTTTCAACAATTAAGCATCGTAATTGACAGGCAATTAAGATAAGATAAACACATAAAGGTTTGCCCCTCGAGCACCGTATCAACAAATCTGCCCCTCGGGCAACATCTCAGAACAATACCAGCCCTTCGAGCTCAATCTCACATCACAATGGGTACCCGCGCTTACTGGGGGTGTGCAGACTCCTGAAGGGGCCCTTTATGGCCCAAACGCAATATCAAGCCATCTCGTGACATCATCACTAGGCCCTTGGCCTCATATCAATCAAGCCACCTCGTGGCATACATTTCTAGGCCCTCGGCTCATAATCAGTATCAAATGTTTCCTCACAACATAGGCCCTCGGCCTTACTCAGTCAAAAACCTCACAAGCCCCTCGGGCAACAGTAAAACAGTGATTCTCAGCCCAATTATCATTAAAAGTTCATTTAAGTATTTAAAACATAGTAAACATGGCTGAGTACGAAAACAGTGAAATATATCATGACTGAGTTCAAGTATAAAGTCGAAACGGTGATGAAATATCAAAAATCTCCAAAGGGTTCAAATAGTTGGCACAATGCCCAAATATGACATTCAGCCCAAATCATGATGATAACAAATAGATTTCAGTCAAATACGGGTAAAATAGTCATCCGGGACGGACTAAGTCACAATCCCCAACAGTGCACGACCCCACGCTCATCATCAAACATGTGTGTCACCTCAATATAGCACACCGATGTGCAAGTCCAGGGTTTCATACCCTCAGAACATCATTTACAATCATTACTCACCTCGAACCGGTCAAATCTCTAGCTCGCGACGCCTTTGCACCTTGAATCAACCTCCACTCGTGTCGAATCTATCCAAAATCATAACGAGGACGTCAAAATATGCTAAGGGAACGAAGACCAAGCGAAAATAATCAATTTACAACATAAATCCCGAAATTACCAAAACCCGACTCCCAGGCCCACGTCTCGGAATTCGATAATTTTTACATCAATAGATTTCTTATCTCACCACGAGTGCATACATATCAAAAGTTCTGAAATCTGACCTCAAATGATCCTTCAAATCCTCAAGCAAAAATTTAAGTTTCCAAGCCCTAGTTCTTCAATGTTTTTGGCTTAACACCACTGTTTATAATGTAATTAATTTTTGGCAACTTTGTTGCTGCCTCCTTTTTCTTTTCTTTGAACAGAATTGATATACAAAATACTGACTTCTAACTAAAAGCAAAGATGTGTTGTATTATTTTTATAAATTCCGAATATATATATACCTTGAATATCTGATTTATCAAGTTAAAACATTTTAAAAACTTGAATTACCATGGCAAAGTGAATTGTTGTTGGATTGTTTCTCATGGTTTATGATAAAATTGCACTTCAAACTTGAGGATATTGTCCTGAAGTTTGAAGATAAGAAGTTGTGCCATTATTTTTATGTTGTATTATATTTTAAAAGGATTTTTTCATACCTATACACTATTTGAAACTTTATTACCCTTAATGTCCATGTTTAGTTAATTACCCTGCATAACCAAGTTTTGTTTACAAAATATATATAATCTACCTTATAAGGCTCCTAAATTCATTATTTGTGCCTTCAATCAAGGGATTTAGTTACCTCCTTTTTTTTTTTAAATGATACCACTTGATCCTAACTAGTTCAATCCTATAGGAAGTGTCTAACTTGGAAAATAGATAGAATTTGAAGTCATAATCTCGTCAGTTTTGTGTTCCCTTTAGCAACAGTGCTATATTTTTACAGTGAAATGTACTTTGGTTCTTAGTTCTTAATTTTCAGGTGAGTTTATTCCTAAGTTCAAAAGAAGCTTAAAATCTAGTAACTCACTCTCGATAATCCAAAAGTGCTACTCCATTCATTTTAGAAGCTTGATGAATGATGATTGAAGGATTCTATCGCAATCTATGCTGCTTATAAGGTGAATCTTAAACAAAGCTCTGTATATTAGACTACAAACAAGATCAACAAATTTGGCATTGGAACATAGTCAAGCCAGTGTATGGTGTAGTGACAATTGGTATGAAAACTGATTTTGTAAGATAGTTTGTTATTGACAAGTTGGAAGTGGGATTCTTCCCACAACGGAAGAAAGAAGTTCCGTGCCTGTCATGTGAAACACTCCCGGGACCGACCTTACTCGTACCGTGTCTGTTAGCCTCGGAACTAATCATTATAAAATAGCACATAACAGGCACGAGATTGTCTCAACAGGCACGAGACTGACTCAACAGGCACAAGATTGTCTCAACAGGCACGAGACTGACTCAACAGGCACGAGATTGACTCAACAGGCACGAGATCCTAGAGTTAATTATTTTTAACAGAA
Organism: Nicotiana sylvestris; assembly: GCF_000393655.2. Classification (NCBI taxonomy): domain Eukaryota; kingdom Viridiplantae; phylum Streptophyta; class Magnoliopsida; order Solanales; family Solanaceae; genus Nicotiana; species Nicotiana sylvestris. The sequence goes on from NC_091061.1 coordinate 98,434,450, forward strand.
AAATAAAATTTATTTGAATTTTAGATTCAAAATTCGAATAAATAGCCGTGTCTGTTTGTGAAACAAGACATCTTTTCTGAAAGGGTCTGTTGGTTGCCTATAAATACACAAGAATTCTAACGAAGTGGATATAGAAAATCACAAGTGTTATTGCAGGCTCTGTTGTATCCTGAAGAGAATCGTTTTGTATTTTCCCTAAATAATTATACAGGCGATAACTCTTTAAGGACAGTCGATTTTCACGCCTCAAAGCCAATTTTGTTATTATTTTCTAACAATCTTAAAGAGTTATTCTGCTATAGAGAAATTGATGTCTGTTGTTGAGAATCCGAAGGAGTTCATCAAACTTGATCGCTTTGATGGAACGAACTTTACCCGTTGGAGAGACAAGATGATATTCTTGTTGTCCGCTCTCAATATCTACTATGTTCTTGATTCTGCCTTGCCTCCGATGCCTGAGCCCACAACAGAAGATTCTGACGTAGTCAAGGAAGAAAGGAAGAAACGAGAACATGATGAACTGTTGTGTCGCGGCCATATTCTAAATACTTTGACAGATCGACTCTATGATCTTTACTGCAATCTGAAGTCGCCAAGAGAGATTTGGACTGCTCTACAAACTGTATACCAGAATGAAAAACGAGGTATTGACAAATTCCTGGCTCTGCAGTACTTTGAATTTAAAATATTTGATACTAGACCTATAATGGATCAGATTCATGAACTGCAAATCTTAGTATCAAAACTAAGTGATCTTGAAGTTAAAATTCCTGATGCACTTCAAATAGGTGCTATTCTTTCGAAATTGCCTTCCTCGTGGAATGACTATAGAAAGAAAATCCTACATTCTATGGATAAAATGACTGTGGAACAATTTCGTACTCACATTCAAATTGAAAGTGAGACTCGTGCTCGTGATGCTATTAGTCAGCCTTCGAGTTCCGCAGTCAATTTTGTCAGTCAGAATGATTCAGGAAGTGGGAAAAAATATTTGAAAGTTTTCAAAAAGTCTTCTTTTAAAAAGAGAAAGAACTTTAGTTGTCATCATTGTGGAAAGAAAGGCCATATGATTTGGGACTGCAGATATAGAAATGCAGGAATAAATTTCAATGCAGGCAAAACCGAAAAGTCTGAAAAGATTAAAAAATCTGGAAATTCTAAAAAGGCAAACCTAGTGGAAAATTCTGCCCAAGGACTGGTTGCCATGGTTTCCGCAATGCAAATTGGTATGGTCACAGTGTTGAATGTGGCTACCGCTGCTACAAATACTCAAGACTGGTGGCTAGATTCGGGTGCTACTATTCATGTCTGTTATGACAAGAAGATGTTCAAGACATATGCAGAAGTGCAGGATTCTGAACAAGTCTTGATGGGAAACCATGTTGCGGCAGATGTTGCTGGAAAAGGAAGTATTGAGATTAACTTCACATCTGGCCAGAAGTTGACGTTACTGAATGTGTATCATGTTCCTGATATGAAGAAAAACTTAATGTCCGCTGCTTTGCTGTCAAAGAAAGGCTTCAAGATAGTTATTGAGTCTGATCATGTAATAGTGTCTAAGAATGGTGTTTTTGTTGGAAAAGGCTATAACTGTAACGGCATGTTCAAATTGAGTATTAATGAAATAAATTATGTTTCTGCTTACATCGTTGAGTCTGATTCTTGTTTATGGCATGCTAGACTAGGACATTTAAATTTTGGCTCCTTGAATTATATGTCCAAAAATGGTTATATCTCATGTAAAACTCAACATATAAAATGTGAAATTTGCATACAAGCAAAGATGACAAAGAAACCATTTCGTAAAGTTGAAAGATCCACAGAACTATTAGATTTAATACATTCAGATTTGTGTGAATTAAATGGAGAATTAACTAGAGGAGGCAAAAGATATTTTATTACTTTTATAGACGACTTCTCTAGATTTACATATGTTTACCTACTTAGAACTAAGGACGAAGCTTTTCAAAAGTTTAAAGAATACAAGTCTGTTGTGGAAAATCAAAGGAGTAGGAAAATTAAAATTATTCGAAGTGATAGAGGCGGAGAATATTTTCCTAACGAATTTAATAAGTTCTGTGAAGAGCATGGCCTAATACATCAAATGAGTGCCCCTTATACTCCTCAACAAAATGGGTTAGCGGAAAGAAAAAATAGAACTTTGGTGGATATGGTTAATGCTATGTTACTTAATGCACATTTGCCACATAATTTATGGGGTGAAGCACTACTAACTGCATGTTATATTTTAAATAGAGTGCCTTCAAAGAGTATGCATATTTCGCCTTATGAGCTTTGGAATGGTAGAAAACCAAATTTAAATTATTTTAAAGTGTGGGGGTGTATATCCTATTATAGAGTACCTGACCATCAAAGAACAAAATTGGGTCCTAGAGGAATTAAAAGTATTTTTGTAGGATATGCACAACACTCCAAAGCTTATAGACTGCTAGATCTAGAATCTAATGTCATTATAGAATCTATACATGTTGAATTTATTGAAAATAGATTTATAAATGACAATGTTGATGAAATGACTGAAATAAATGGAAAACGTATCGATGCTAATAAATTGTCGCTTTCTGAAATTATTAAAACTAAGGAAAGAAGTGATGATATGCAGATAGAACCAAGGAAAAGCCAAAGAATAAGAAAAGAAAAACATATTGGTTCTGATTTTATTTCTTCACAATCTATAGTATTTCTTATTGAAGGAGATAGGACAAACGTTTGTAATCAAATTCCTATTGTATTAAATGTTGAAGAAGACCCAAAGACGTTTCAAGAAGCAATGTCTTCTAGAGACGCTGCCTTTTGGAAAGAGGCCATTAATGATGAAATGGACTCAATTATATCCAACAACACTTGGGTTTTGGTTGATCTTCCTCTTGGATCAAAACCTATAGGTTGTAAGTGGGTCTTTAGGAGAAAGTACAATACAGATGGTTCTGTCCAAACCTTCAAAGCAAGATTAGTTGCAAAAGGTTTCACTCAAAAGGAAGGCATAGACTATTTTGATACATATGCTCCTGTTGCAAGAATAACATCCATTAGAGTCCTTTTATCCTTGGCCTCTATCTATGATCTTTACATACATCAAATGGATGTTAAAACAGCCTTTTTAAATGGGAACCTTAGTGAAGAAATATATATGCAACAACCTGAAGGATTTGTTCTTCCGGGAAACGAGAAGAAAGTTTGTAAATTGATAAAGTCTCTTTATGGTCTTAAACAAGCGCCTAAACAGTGGCATGAAAGATTTGATAGTGTAATACTATCAACCGGATTCGTACATAATAATGCAGACAAGTGCATTTACTCTAAATTTACAAAAGAATATGGAGTAATAATTTGTTTATATGTCGATGACATGCTGATTTTTGGTACGAATCTACAAGGAATTACCGAGACCAAAAAGTATCTAACCTCAGTTTTTAAAATGAAGGATTTAAATGAAGTTGATACTATTTTGGGAATCAAGGTCAAAAGAGATAACAAGCAAGTGACTTTGTCACAAGCATATTATATAGATAAAATCCTTACTAAATTCAGTCATTTAGGAATAAAGGGGTATAATACTCCTTATGATTCTAGTGTTAAGCTAACTGCAAATACTAGAAGAGCAGTAGCACAGTTGGAGTATGCAAGTGCGATAGGTAGTATGATGTATGCAATGCATTGCACTAGACCCGACATTGCATTTGCTGTTTGTAAACTTTCAAGGTTTACCAGTAATCCAGGTAATGATCATTGGAAAGCAATAAGTAGAGTACTTGGATATTTAAAATATACAAAGCACTTAGGCATTTGCTATAATGGTTTTCCTAATGTATTAGAGGGATATTCTGATGCAAGTTGGATTACAAGTGTTAATGATAATAAATCCACATCAGGATGGATATTTACTCTAGGCGGTGGAGCCATTAGTTGGGCATCCAAGAAACAAACATGTATTTCCCATTCTACTATGGAATCTGAATTTATTGCATTAGCAGCTGCTGGAAAAGAAGCAGAATGGCTGAGGAATATGTTACTTGATATAAAGTTGTGGCCACAACCTATGCCAGCCATTTCCATATTCTGTGATAGTGAGACTACAATGTGTGTTGCTCACAATAAAATATATAATGGGAAATCGAGACATATAAGCTTGAGACATGCTTATATAAGAGAATTAATTACAAATGGAGCTATAACTATAATATATGTGAGATCAAATAAGAATTTGGCTGATCCACTTACGAAGCCATTAGGTAGAGATGTAGTACAACAAACTTGTGGAGGGATGGGGCTGAGACCCTTAAATTAAATACAAGGAATAGGAACCCCACTTTGAGTTAGTATACACTCTAACAATATAAGTTCAATGGGTAATAACAAGTTACTTGTATTGTTTAAGCACTGATCTCCTCTTTAGGAGCCCTAATTCTATTGTACTACTTACTGTTATATGAGGAGTTAAGGAGTTGTTAAATGCTTGTTATAACAGGGGCATAAAGACAAACTCCAAAGTGCATACTGTTACATGAAGAGGTTGATTAATCTTAATGGAATTATTAATGTCTGGAGTAACAGGGACATAGTAACTAATTCCACCTATATGAATATTGAAGTGGTGCCGCTTCTAGCAAGATTTAAAGGGTTGATCTTGTAAATATTCATGAATTCAGGATGAGCACATGGCCGTAAACGTGCTAAAGCGAATACTGGATTTTCTAAGCTACTAGATAATGCTGTGTGTGTGGTATTTTCGGTTTTGGCACAAGGATTTGTGGTTCAAATCTTAAGATACCATTAACTTCGTCAAAACTTTAATATACTTACACTAAAGGAAAGTTCAAATCTGTAAAAGATACTTTCAATTATTCACAAGTGTTATGAAGTGAAATAACAAACTAGTGGGGGATTGTAAGATAGTTTGTTATTGGCAAGTTGGAAGTGGGATTCTTCCCACAACGGAAGAAAGAAGTTCCGTGTCTGTCATGTGAAACACTCCCGGGACCGACCTTACTCGTACCGTGCCTGTTAGCCTCGGAACTGATCATTATGAAATAGCATATAACAGGCACAAGATTGTCTCAACAGGCACGAGACTGACTCAACAGGCACGAGATTGTCTCAACAGGCACGAGATTGTCTCAACAGGCACGAGATTGTCTCAACAGGCACGAGACTGACTCAACAGGCACGAGATTGACTCAATAGGCACGAGATCCTAGAGTTAATTATTTTTAACAGAAAAATCAAATTTATTTGAATTTTAAATTCAAAGTTCGAATAAATAGTCGTGTCTGTTTGTGAAACAAGACATCTTTTCTGAAAGGGTCTGTTGGTTGCCTATAAATACACAAGAATTCCAACGAAGTGGATATAGAAAATCACAAGTGTTATTGCAGGCTTTGTTGTATCCTGAAGAGAATCGTTTTGTATTTTCCCTAAATTGGTATACAAGCGATAACTCTTTAAGGACAATCGATTTTCACGCCTCAAAGCCAATTTTGTTATTATTTTCTAACAGATTTGACGTTCAAGTTCTAGTGAAGCTAACCTCTATGCAAGTGACCAGCTCTCTTTCTCCTTCTCCTTTTCTTTTCTTACAAATCTGATCAAGTTTTTCTTTTACCATTGTTTTCTCTTTCATTAATTTAACTAATATCTCAATATCTTTCTTGCCTGCTACTTTGTCTCTCTTGAAGTAACTATCAAAGGAAATACTGTCCATAATATAGTACTATCCTATATCACATGCATGCAAGATTGTCACCACCCCAGTTTGCCCTACGTGAACTATCGTGACGGCACCTAGTTTTTACGACTAGGTAAGCCTAACAAATGCGGAAAAAGAACAATTTACAGAAAAAAATAATATAAAACCAAAATAACAACTGAAATAACATTTAGGATGCCGCCTGACATATAACAGTACAAGAATCTCAACCTAATACTTCTCAAAATCCGAAACCCCATGAATCACAAGCTAAGAGATACATAAGAAGCTCTAACTCCAGAAATGTCTAACAAAAGGAAAATACTGAAGGGCTATACTATTATATAAAGATAGAAAGGGACTCCTCGGTTTACGGACGCGGCAGATATACCTCGAAGTCTCTACAGTAGCGCCTCGCCTCAAGGATGATAACTGAGTGGAAGTACCTGGATCTGCACATGAAAAATATGCGTAGAAAGGGCATGAGTACACCACAGTGGTACTCAGTAAGTGCCAAGCTTAACGTCGGTCGGGTAGTGACGAGGAAGGTCAGGGCCCTATTGAAGTTAAATAAAATACAAAGTATAACAGTGTAGAATAAGACAGTATAATTAAGTGAAACAGTAAGAAATAACATAGAATATAAAGAATAACAACAACTAGAACAGAGATAAAATAATCATGGAAAGAAAATACAGCTCAACACAGAGATAACAACCAGGGTACCTTCTCGGATACCTTCCTGTAGTCCCAATTACAACTTTCCAGTGGATCTCCCGGGATACCACCCGTAGTCCATCATATATATTCGAAGGAGCTCTCGGAATCCTATCCCGTAGTCCAACTATCAATGCGTGGGGATCTACCGAAATTCCGATCCGTAGTCCTAAATATAAATACCCAGTACTGGGAGAATCTAACGGGTGCAGTCTCATAGTTCCATATAACTGTGCAGAGGAATCTACCGGAATCCCACATCCATAGTCCCAAATAAACAGATATGGGAGGGGGGGGGATCTACCGGAATCCCACATCCATAGTCCCAAATGTAAATGCACAGCAACAACATGAAGAATATTTAGAAAATGTCAATTTCATATCAAGGCAAACAGGAAATTCTAGCCTAGCATGCGGCACAGAATTCAGGTAAAGCAGTTTGAGCAAATAAAGCAATTAAATCACGTAGACATGCTTCCCTAAGCTAATAACAGGCTTAAATTGCAAGTAGTAATAACAGGAGAAGAAACTCAATTTTAATTACTTAGTGAAAATCGGATTTTCAACAATTAGCACAAGTACACACTTGTCACCTCACGTACAAGGCGTTTCAAATATCAACAATACCAAAATCTAAGGGGAAGTCCCCCACACAAGGTTAGACAAGCCACTTATCTCGAACCAGCTCATAATCAACTTTGACGAGCCGGTCAGTCGTCTCATGAGTTACCGCTCCGTTTTTCCCATTTGAGCTTCTTATTTCTTTGTGTATCGGTTCTATATGTGATCGGGTTGGTTGGCTCGGGTTCGGAAAGGATTTGGTAAGGTTTGAGACACTTAGTCTCTTTTAAGGAAACTTGAGTTGGAAAAGTCAACCGGATGTTGACTTATGTTAGAGGGCTTGGATGTGAGTTCCGATGGATCGAATAGCTTCGGGAGGTGATTTGGGACTTGGGAGCATGATCGGAATAAGTTTTGGAGGTCCAGAGTAGATTTAGGCTTGAATTGGCGAAATTGGATTTTTGGTGATTTCTGGTTGATAGGTGAGATTTTGATATAGGGGTCGGAATGGAATTCCGAGAGTTTCAGTAGTTCTGTTGTGTCATTTTGGATGTGTGTGCAAAATTCCAGGTCATTCGGACGTGGTTTGGTTGGGTTTTTGATCAAAAGCGTAATTTAGAAGATTTTGGAATTCTTAGGCTTGAATCCGATGCGAATTTGGTGTTTTGATGTTGTTTTGAGTGTTTTGAAGGTTGGAACAAGTTTGAATGAGGTTATGAGATATGTTGTCATGTTTGGTTGAGGTCCCAGGGGCCTCGGGTGGTCAATCGGACCATTTCATGTTGTTTGGAATTGCAAAAAAACTGTTGTGTGTTGCAAAGGAATTAGGCCTTCACGTTCATGAGTAGGTCATCGCGTTCGTGAAGGGTTAGTTGGTGAAGGCTGGGATTTAAGTCTTTGCGTTCGCGAGGAAGGCTCCGCGTTCACGAAGGGTTGAGTGATCGAGCATCGTGTTCGCGAGGGAAGCTCCGTGTTCGCGAAGAGGAAATTTTGGTCAAAGTTTATTTGTGCTTCGCGAACACAAGGCTTTGACCGCGTTCGCGAAAAAGGAAATGAGGCCTGGGCAGAATGTTTAAATAGTCATCTTGTTCGCGATTTTGGGGTTTATTTGCACCATTTTTAGCGTTTTTTCGAGCTTTTTGAAGAGGATTGAAGAGGGATTCAAGGAGAATCACTTGGAGGTAAGATTCATGGACTTAAAACTCGATTCTAATGTGAAATTTACCTAATTAATCATGAAAATTAAGCCTAAAATTGAAGAACTAGGACTTGAAATTGGAGACCTAGAGTTTGGGATTTGAAGGGTCATTTATGGTTGGATTTTGATGCTTTTGGTATGAATGAACTCGGGGAGTGATAAGGAATCTATTGATGTGATTTTTACCGGAATCCGAGACGTGGGCCGGGTAGTCGGGTGTTGGTAATTTCGGGATTTATGTAGTAAATTGAATATTTTCGCTTGGACATCGTTCTCTTAGCATATTTTGACGTCGTGGTTCTGATTTTGGATAGATTCGACGCGAGTGGAGGTCGATTCGAGGGGCAAAGGCGTCGCGAGCTAGAGTTTGGACCGGATTGAGGTGAGTAATGATTGTAACTGATGTCCTGAGGGTATGAAACCCCGAATTTCACATCGTTGTGCTATATTGGGGTGATGCACATGCTAGATGACGAGCGTGGGGTCGTGCACTATTGGGGATTGTGACTTAGTCCATCCTGAATGACTATTTTACTGCGTATTTGACTGAAAACTATTTGATACCATCATGTTTTGGGCTGAACGCCATATTTGGGCCTCGTGCTAACTATTTGAACCCTTAAGGGATTTTTATTGATATTTCCTCACTATTTTGACTTTATACTTGAACTCAGTCATGCTATATTCCACTATTTTCATAACTCAGCCACGTTTACTCTGTTTTAACACTTAAATGATCTTTTAAATAATATTTTGGGCTAAGATTCATATTTTACTATTGCCCGAATGGCTTGTGAGGATTTTGACTGAGTAAGGCCGAGGGCCTATGTTGCAAGGAAACACTGATTATGATTATGAGGACAAGGGCCTGAGATATGTAAGTCACGGGGTGGCTTGTTGATATGAGGCCGAGAGCCTAGTGATGATGCCACGAGATGGCTTGATGTTGCGCTTGGGCCGTAAGGGGCCCCTCCAGTAGTCTGCGCACCTCTAGTGAGCGCGGGTACCCATTGTGATGTGAGATATAGCCCAAGGGGCTGGTATTGTTCTGAGATATTGCCCGAGGGGTGGATTTATTGACATTGTGCCCGAGGGGCAAACCTTTATGTGTTTATCTTCCTTATTACCTGTCATTTACCTGCTTAATTGTTAAAAAGGCCTTTTATGAAGTTTAAACTGAACTGAAGTGATTTTATTTGCATATCTTTACTGATTCACTATTTTACTGGCTTTTACTACTTCATTATAGCCTGTAATGTGCCTTACGTGATTTCTTGCTTTCAGTATTTATTTATGATTATTACTCGCTGAGTTGGAGTACTCACTTTACTCCCTACACCCCGTGTGCAGATTCAGGCGTTGCTGATCCTGCTAGCGAGAGCTGAGAGCTCTCGGCAGACTTCGGAGTTCACGAGGTAGCTGCTTGGCATCCGCAGTCCCGTGTTTCACCCCCTTATCTCATTTCTTTTCCCTTATTAGTGATTTAGTAATAGCTTTGTAGACTTTTCAGACTTGTGTTAGAATTGGTAGATGCTCATGACTAGTGACACCCCAGTATCGGGCTGTGTTAGATTTTTTCTGCAAACTGTTCTGTTAACTGCTTACTTTTGTATTATTTATTACGTTTTAGACTTAATTCTTATTGTTAATTGTTTAAAACTAAAATGGGGAAGTGTCGATTGGCCTTGTCTTCACGAGAGGCGCTATCACGACTGGGTCCAGATTTATAGTCATGACATCAACCCGAAACCATGTTCTTGCCAGGAGTACTCGACTCCAAATGGCCAAAATCCAATCGATATCTCTAAAAATCCCTCAAAACCTCGCTCAAATCTGAGCTTCCAAGCTTAAGTTTTGATAAAAATGGTCAAACCCTCATTTTTAAAATGTTTAATATTACCCAGTTATTTCTTTCATTGCGATCGCAGAATTAGCCCCCCGATCACGAAGCACAAAAATGGACTGCCCTCAACTTACCTTACGCGATTGCGACACGCTCCACGCGATAGCGAAGCTAAACCACTAAGACTCACGAGATCGCAACAATGACTCACGTGATCGCGAAGCTATACCACAGACTCACGCGATCGCAACCTGACTCACGCGATCTAGTAGAACAAGCCTACGCGATTGCGACCCCTTATACATGATCGTGAAGAACAAAATGTCTGAAACAGACCTGAAGCAAAATCTACAACTTTTACCAACATGAAATGATCCGTTTAACCACTCGAAACACACCCGAGGCCCCCGGGACCTCAACCAAACATGCTAACCAATCCTAAATATCATTCAAACCTGCTCCAACCTTCGGAACGCTCAAAACAACATCAAAACACCAATGCAGCATCAGATTCAAGCCTAAGAACTCCAAAAACTCTCAAATTCTGCTTTCGATCAAAAGGTCTATCAAACCTCGTCCGAATGACCTGAAATTTTGCACACACATCCCAAATCACACAACGGACATACTCCAACTTTCGGAATTCCATTCTGACACTTAGATCAAAATCTCACTATCGAACCGGAAACTTCAAAAATTCAACTTTCAGCATTTCAAGCCTAAATTAGCTAGGACCTCTAAAACACAATCTGAACACGCGCCTAAGCCTGAAATCACCCAACTGAGCTAACGGAACCAAGGGAATTCCATTCCGAGGCCGTCTTCATACTGCTCTGACTACGATCTAATTTCTAAAACTTAAACTCTTATTTAAGGACTAAGTGTCCCAAAACTCTTTGAAACTCAAAACCAAACATCCCGGTAAATCAAAATAGCAAAAACAAACACGGGGAAAGCAGTTTATAAGGGATCAGGGCGTTAATTCTTAAAACGACCGATCAGATCGTTACATCCTCCCATACTTAAACATACGTTCGTCCTCGAACGAGCATAGAGACATACCTGAAGTAGTGAAAAGATGAGGGTAACGGCTGTGTAAGGCCCCGTGAAAATTTCTACTCGAAAACCTGAATCTCGTGGTGCCAAGTTAGGATCATGTGTTAGAAATTATGTTTTCTAGAAGACTGCATTCTTGCAGTCCATTATGCAGTCGCATAATAGGTATGCGGACCGCATAGTCGCCACAGAGTCAGTCAGTGTGATGGTTAACTTGAGGTCAACTATGCAGCCAATTATGCAATCGCATAATCGATATGCGGGTTGCATAGTCATCGCACAATCCCCTTGGAATATTTGTGAAGGGCGGTTCTACGTTGTATTATGCGACAGCAGAACAGGTATGCGGACCGCATTTCTGTCGCATACCCAGACAGTTTGTTCAGATTTTAGGACCATTTTTGTGGTCCATTTTGTGGGCCACATGTCCATTATACTATCGCATATGCGATCGCAAATCGTGTCGGGGCTCCTATTTTCTAACTTTTAAAACCTTACCCCATCCCATTAAAAACACTCCGTTAGACCATTTTTCTGTCAATTCATTGCATTTAGAGAGAGCGAAAATGATCTTCATCAAGTCTGGGTCCGGAAAGCTGCCTCATCCAGACTGTCTAACTCATAAGTACACCACCACTCATAGGCGGCTCCTCGAAGCTGGAAAGTAGTGAAGGAAACCCTGGTCGATCCTGCTATACCCATGGTACGGAGAATACGGTAGCACTCCTCCAAAAATCCCAAGGCATCATTTGATGCTAACCCACTGAATACAGGAGGATCATACTTATTGAACCTATCAAGCTTCCACTGCTCATCCTCTGAAGCCACTGCCCTATCCTCGGGCTAATCTGGGACTGCATGCTGTACAGGAATAATCTCTGGAACCTGACTAACATGCACTCGCTGCTCAGGAGTGCGGGCGGCGGGAGTCTGTGCTCCTCCCCTGGTCTGGGATGTAGTTGCAGCAAAGGGAAGCAACCCTGCCTGAGCCAAAGTGGTGTACATGCTCATGAACTGCGCAAAAGTCTCATGAAGATTTGGAGTAGTAGTAGCAGTAGGCGTATCAGGTGCCTAGACTCCGGCTGGCTCCTCGGTGGTAGCTCGCATGGGTGCTCTAGCTGCACCGCGTGCGCGTCCTCGACCTCTACCCCGACCCTGGCCTCTGACGGCTGTAGTAGGGGGCGCGGGTGCCTGATCATCTCAAGTAGTACGTGTCCTCACCATTTGTGAGAGAATAGAAGACAGAAGTTTAGAATTGTGATATCAAAATCTTGCAAGACAAGGAAATCAAATGAAGTGAAATTTTCCTAACTGTTACATAGCCTCTCGTAGATAAGTACAGACGTCTCCGTACCGATCCGCGAGACTCTAATAAACCGGCTTGTGATTCATGACTCCTATGAACCTAGAGCTCTGATACCAACTTGTCACGACCCCAGTTCACCCTCCGTGAACTATCGTGACGGCACCTAGTCTCTACGACTAGGTAGGCCTAACAAATGTGGAAAAAGAACAATTTGCGGAAAGAAAATAATATAAAACCGAAATAACAACTGGAATAGCGTTTAAGATGTCGTCTGGCATATAACTGTACAAGAATTTCAACCTAATACTTTCTAAAATCTGAAACCCCATGAATCACAAGCTAAGAGATACATAAGAAGCTCTAACTCCAGAAATGTCTAACAAAAGGAAAATACTGAAGGGCTATACTATTACAGAAAGATAGAAAGGGACTCCTCGGTCTGCGGACGCGGTAGATATATCTCGAAGTCTCTACAGAAGCGCCTCGCCTCAAGGATGATAACTGAGTGGAAGTACCTGGATCTGCACATGCAAAACATGCGTAGAAAGGGCAAGAGTACACCACAGCGGTACTCAGTAAGTGTCAAGCCTAACCTCGGTCGGATAGTGACGAGGAAGGTCAGAGCCCTACTGAGGTTAAATAAAATACAAGGTATAATAGTGTAGAATAATACAGTATAATTAAGTGCAACAATAAGAAATAACATAGAATAGAAAGAACAACAACAACTAGAACAGAGATAAAATAATCACGGAAAGGAAATACAGCTCAACACAGAGATAACAACTAGGGTTCCTTACAAGATACCGTCCTGTAGTCCCAATTACAACTTTCCAGTGGATCTCCCGGGATACCGTCCCGTAGTCTATCATATATATCCGAAGGTTCTCCCTGGATCCCGTCCCGTAGTCCAACTATCATTGTGCGGGGATCTACCGAAATCCCGATCCGTAGTCCCAAATATAAATACCCAGTACTGGGGGAATCTACTGGGTACAGTCCCGTAGTTCCATATAACTATACAAGGAGGTCTACCTGAATCCCATATCCGTAGTCCCAAATAAACAGACAAGGAAGGGGGGGGGGTCTACTAGAATCCCACATCCATAGTTCCAAATGTAAATACACAACAGCAACATGAAGAATATTTAGCAAATGTCAATTTCATATCAAGGCAAACAAGAAATTCTAGCCTAGCATGCTGCACAGAATTCAGGTAAAGCAGTTTGAGCAAATAAAGCAATTAAGTCACTTAGACATGCTTCCCTAAGCTAACAACAGACTTAAATTGGAAGTAGTAATAACAGGAAAGAAACTCAATCTTAATTACTTATTGAAAATCGTATTTTCCACAATTAGCACAAGTACGCACTCCTCACCTCACGTACAAGGCATTTCAAATATCAGTAATACCAAAACCTAAGGGGAAGTCCCCCCACACAAGGTTAGACAAGCCACTTACCTCGAACCGGCTCAAAATTAACCCGAAACCACGTTCTTGCCACGAGTACTCGACTCCAAATGGCCCAAATCCAATTGATATTTCTGAAAATCCCGCAAAACCTCGCTCAAATCCAAGCTCCTAAGCTTAAGTTTTGATAAAAATGGCCAAACCCTCGTTTTTGAAATGTTTAATACTGCCCAGTTATTTCCTTCATCGCGATCGCAGAATTAGCCTCGTGATTGCGAAGCACAGAAATGGAATGCCCCTCGACTTACCTTACGCGATCGTGACCGCTCCACGCGATCGCGAAACTAAACCACTCAGACTCAAGCGATCGCAACAATGACTCATGCGATAGCGAAGCTATACCACATAGACTCACGCGATCGCAACCTGACTCATGCGATCACGTAGAACAACTCTAACCCTTCCCTCAAATAAGCCTACGTGATCGCGGCCCCTTATACGTGATCGCAAAGAACAAAATGTCTGCAACAGACCTGAAGCAAAATCTGCAACTTTTTCCAACATGAAATGATCCGTTTAACCACCTGAAACACACCCGAGGCCCACGGGACCTCAACCAAACATGCCAACCAATCCTAAAACATCATTCAAACTTGCTCCAACCTTCTGAACGCTCAAAACAATATCAAAACACCAATTTAGCATCGGATTCAAGCCTAATAACTCCAAAAACTCTCAAATTCCGCTTTCGATCAAAAAGTCTACAAACCTCGTCCGAATGACCTGAAATTTTGCACACACATCCCAAATCACACAACGGACCTACTCCAACTTCCGAAATTCCATTCCGACCCTTAAATCAAAATCTCACTATCGAACCGGAAACTTAAAAAATTCAACTTTCGACATTTCAAGCCTAAATTAGCTACAGACCTCCAAAACACAATCTGAACACGCCCCTAATTATGAAATCACCCAACGGAGCTAACAGAACCAACGGAATTCCATTCCGAGGCCGTCTTCACACTGCTCCGACTACGGTCCAATTTCTAAAATTTAAACTCTTATTTAGGGACTAAGTGTCCCAAAACTCTCCGAAACTCAAAACCAAATATCCCGGCAAATCAAAATAGTAGAAACAAATACGGGGAAAGCAGTTAATAGGGGATCAGGGCGTTAATTCTTAAAACGACCGGCCGGGTCGTTACAAAGATCGAAAACCTCTTGTAATCCCACATGTCCATTACATGGAAATAGCAACAGATTTTCTAAAAGTGCCAAAGGAGCAACCGAAACAATATACATTTATTACGGAAAACAAAAACAATAGATAGTGCTCGAAGCACTTACAGTGTACTCCCAACCATGTTTCTCAGCAAATGCCTTTGCTGCTTCTACACTATCAAAAGATAACCCTGCCTCACCTACATATTGTATATTTTGTATGTGATTTATACATAGTAAAAATAAATTTTATATAACTAATTATATATTATACAATTTATCTATAACTTTCACACATTATTTCTATTCAGTTAAATACAACTACAATAACATACAACTTAAACACAAATTTTATATAAAATTTATACAATATGTCTTTTGTATATTTTGTATCTGATTTATACATAGTAAAAGTAAATTTCATACAACTAATTATATATTATACAATTTATCTACAACTTATCGATAACTTTCACACATTATTTCTACCCAGTTAATTACAACTACAATAACATACAACTTAAATACAAATTTTATACAAAATTATACAATATGTCTTTTGTATATTTTGTATCTGATTTACAATTAATTATATATTATACAACTTATCTACAATTTTCATACATTATTTTTACTCAGTTATATACAACTATAATATTATACAACTTAAATATAATTTTTATACAATGTTGTTCAACTTTCATACAATAGCTAAATAAATAAAAGAAAAATATATAAACAACAGAATACAATTTTTCTACATTTTTACTACAATTTCGTAAATATAATGTATATCATGTCTTCTTCTTCTTCTTCTTCTTCTTCTTCTTCTTCTTCTTCTTCTTCTTCTTCTTCTTCTTCTTCTTCTTCTTCTTCTTCTTCTTCTTCTTCTTCTTCTTCTTCTTCAATTCAGCCAAAACCAAGTCTAATCTTCACCAAAACTCCTCAAAATTGAAATATAAACTCCAAACCATATTCTCAATTGTTTGCAACAACACTCAATCCAAATAAATAATAATTTTTAAAAACCCAAATTCGAATTCAAAGCTTTTTAATGGCTGTCAATGGTGGAATTGCTGCTCTCTTTTCTTTTGCTTTACATTACTGAAATTAGGGATTGAGAGATAGAGAGAGACATAGAGAGAATTCTCAATTCTTTGCAACAACATCCAATTCAAACAAATAATATTTTTTGAAAATCCAAATTCGAATTCAAAGCTTCAAAGCTTTTTAATGGTTGTCAATGGTGAAATCGTAGGTGGGTGCAAGATACGTGGGGGAGGGGGTGGGATGTGAAAAGATAAACGTGGGGGAGTGGAAGATATATTAGAGTAATTTTAGGATACTAATTGTTATCATTAATTCCCTTAAAATGTACATAAATGGTAATTAGGTATATAAAATATAATTATAGTAAAACTTAAGTAGGGAGGGTAATATAGTTTCATATATTGTATAGGAATGTAAAAATTCCTATCTTAAGTACTTAAGATATAAGTATTTAGGATACAGGCTAGTGTAATAACCTAATATTTTTTCTTCATATACTTATTAATTATGAGAATAGAGAATTAATTTTTATTTATAGTTATTGGTCAAATATTAAGTTAATGGGATAAAATTTATTATAATGAATAGTTTATTAAATAAGTAATTAGTTGGCCTATTTTATAATAATACATGCTAATTAGCAAGTAAAAATAGTACGGTATAGCCAGTTTTCAGACTGGTCATTCAAAAATAGCCAGAGTTTACGAAGTTAATGAAAAATAACCACTATTTTGCTGCAATAGAGACCGGTCCAGCATAATATACTGGAGTTCGGTGCACCTGTGTATGAACTCCAGCATATTATGCTGGACCGATATACTTTGCTGACTCCAGTATAATATACTGGAGACTGGAGCACTGGTGCTCCAAACTCCAGTATATTATACTGGACAATTATACTTGGTGGAACTCCAGTATATTGTGCTGGAGTTCTAGTGTACTTATGCTGGAACTCCATCATATTATGCTGGAGTTCCAGCATACTTATCCTGGAACTCCAGTATAATATGCTGGAGTTCAAGCATACTTATGCTGGAACTCAAGTATAATATACTGGCGTATTTTTCGGGTTTTGAACAGTGTTTTCACTCAGATTTATCTTTACATAAAAAGTGGCTAAATTTCGATTACTTTTGAAACTGGACTGTTTTTGAACGACCAGTTGTAGATCTGGCTATTTTTGAATTTCTCCCAATTAGTAAGGTTGTAATTTTAAATAGTATGGATAAAAGAAGTGAGCCGCCCATACCTTATGATGCTACATTTAAGACTTGGGAGTTAGAATATATTTTTGGAAAACTACCAGCTATGTCCATTTATAAGGAGCTAATTACAAAAATTGGCCAATTCATAAAATATTACTAATATTAGCCAATTAACTATTTGTAGCAAAAAATAATATTACTAAATTTTTGAGTGGGTGTTATTAGAATAGATTATGTACATCTTAAGGAGCTTGAACCTCAGTTTTGGGATGATTTGATGAAGTTTTGAGGTGGTTGAATTGAAAATTCAAAGTAAAAATTGAAGATGAAAAAAAATAATATGTATATCACATTGTGTATCATTTGTGTATCACGCATGTATCATATTTGTATCAATTGTGTATCACATGTATATTCATGTATACCTGTGTGTGAGATACATGTGTGATACATGTTTGATACATGTGTCGCAGAAGAATTTTTTGAACTCGATTTAATTACGAATTTTGATAAAAAAAAATCAGTCCAAATCACCTCCAATGTTCCTCAAATTTTGTATATCGGCTTATCTGTATGTTTTCAATGAATTTCAACTATACCCATTGAAAAAGTTCATTTTTTACTAAGATTTTTTGAATATTGTATATATTTTTTTGTATTTAATCACTTTATTTGCTACCTCATCCATGAAATTTCCTTTTCTCTTGCATCTAATGTTGCTAATCTCGCTTAAAAATATGGAAGGTGATTTTTGCATATGATTCTTTGAGAGAAAGAACCTAATTTATATGGTTTTTTAATTTTTATATGTACTTAGCTAGTTTTGGAAAGCCCATAACTAATGGTTAGAGAATAGTTAGTTGAGACTTATTTGGTACATTTGTGTAAGTTTCCCTATGTTTTTACAACTAGGTTCTTGAGAAAGAATAGTAACAGTAGAAAATAGGGACTTTTTCATACCTATACAAAATTAGAAACTTTATTACCAAAAATGTCTATGTTTACATAATTACCCGACTTACCCATGTTTAGTCTACAAAATATATACATTCCATCTTAAAAGACTCCCAATCCATTATTAATGTCTTTAATCAAGGATTTAGCAAAGGCATGTTAGACGTAGATGCCTTTTTAATCAGCTGTTATGTCATTGTTGTAATTGAAACTACTAATCAAGAGCACACAAGATTTTCTGCTCTAAACTCGTTTTCCTTTCACAGTTTCTTTTCCAACTCATATACTGTGTTTACTCGTCTAACTAGGCGTAGAATCACATACTTGACAACATCTGCATCCTTATAACAAAATTATGTGATAATGCTTTTGGTATTTCGGTAGTGGCACTGAACATGGAGTTGTATTTTTATCCTACAAGTTGCTTGCAAAATGGACAATTATACCTTGAGAAAAAAACCTAAATAAGAAGTGATACTGGAACTGTTAAGTTGTAGAAGCATTGGTTGCTAAGAAAAATCAATTTGTCAAGAAAATTAACTGGAAATGCGGGAACAAACTAGATATCATATCTCTATGCAATAAAAGTTCCGATAAGTTTGAAATTAAGATTGGGCTACACAGTTATATACAACTACAATATCATACCACTTAAATATAATTTTTATATAAATTTTATACAATACGTTTTTTGTATATTTTGTATTTGATTTATACATAGTAAAAATAAATTTTATACAACTAATTATTGTCATGACCACCCTCGGGAGTCGTGATGTCGCCTACTAGTGAAAGTTAGGCAAGCCGACCATTTGCACAAATTACCTTTTTCAAATTTTAATTCTTTAACAAGTGTGAAACAACAGTTTATAGACAGCGGAAATTAAAACAAGCGGAAGAAACTATTAAACCATTTAAATAATCCCAACATAATTTCTTGAACAAAAAACTACCCAGAACTGGTGTCACGCTTCACAGACAGTCTAGAATTACTACAAACAAGGTCTGAAAAATAAATAATACACTATTTCTAAAATATGTAAATGAAACAGGATGAAGGGATAGCGGGAGGCGTCGGGGCCTGCGGACGCCTGCAGGATTACCTCGGAATCTCCGACTGGACTGAAGGCAACCACCCAAGCTAAGGTCTGAATGCTGTTGCTCCGGGATTTGCACACAATGCAGAGTATAATATCAGCACAACCAACTCCATGTGCTGATAAGTGCCTGGCCTAACCCCGACGAAGTAGTGATGAGGCTAGGACCAGACTACCAAATAAACCTGTGCAGTTATATCATATACAATGAAAAACAAAACAGAAATATACATTAAGGATGGGAGGGGGCATGCTGCGGGGAAATATCATTTACCAACAGTAACTCATGAGAAAAAACATAAAGAACAATCTAAAATTTGTGGCAGAAAAAATCAGGAAACTATAACCAATCAATAACCACTTTTATCATTTATTGTTGCGGCGCGCAACCCGATCCAGATCATAAAAAAACATTGTTGCGGCGTGCAACCCGATCCATATCATTTATTAGTATTGCGGCGTGCAACCCAATCCAATTATAATGTTGTTACGGCGTGCAACCCGATCCAAATATAATATTATTGCGGCGTGCAACCCGATCCAAATATAATATTATTGCGGCGTGCAACCCGATCCAAATATACAATTCAACACCAATCACAAAAAGAGTCCCTGCAAGGGAACAATAAGGAAACAACACTATCCCAGCAAGGGAAATCGACAGAATAACTAAATACGTCCCGACAAGGGAATCAACTATAACCAAACTTATTCTAACATTTAACTTCACAAAAGAAACCTCAACTAGCACTAGTACTCAACCATAAGCAAATTTCCACGGGAATAATCATTATTCTTGCCCAACACAGTGATTCAACAACTTAGGCATTCGTAGTAACTATTAAGAACACAACGATTTCGATTTAAGACTCACGGGCATGCTTGACACCAACGTATAGATACTCGTCACCATGTCTATACGTCGTACTCAACAAATAACACATAGCAAATAGGATAAAACTCCTAATCCCTCAAGCTAAGGTTAGACCAAACACTTACCTCGATGCCACGACCACAATTCAAGTCTCAACTTCCGCTTTACCTCTTGATTCCACCACTAATTCGCTCGTATCTAGCCACAAGTTACGTAACTACATTAATAAATGCTAATTAAATCAATTCTAATGCATGAAAATAAGTTTTCTAAAGTTTTCCCCAAAAGTCAAAAATTGCCCCTGGGCCCACATGGTCAAAACCCGAGGTTCGAACCAAAACCCGATTACCCATTCCCCCACGAACACAAATATATGATTTATTTTGAAATCGGACCTCAAATCGAGGTCCAAATTCCCAAACTTTTAAAAAACCTAGGTTCTACCTAAAACATCCAATTTCCCCATGAAAATCATTGATTTTGAGTTGAAATCATGTGAAAAGATGTTAAAGATTGAAGAAAACTAGTTAGAAACGACTTACAATCGATTTGGAAGAGAAGTTGTCTTTGAGAAATCGCCCAAGAGTATTTTGGTTTTGAAAGAGTGTGACAATGGTTGAAATGCGTCTAAGTTATGAATTTATAGGTTGCAGGTATCGCAATTGTGACCAGGGTTCACAATTGCGAACCCAGAAGTCTGCTACTCTCGCATTTGCGATAAATCTGTCGCATTTGCGACGACTGGTTACAACTGGAGGCATCGCATTTGCGATGAGTACCTCGCATTTGCGGGGTAATGCTGGCCTGAGCTCTTTTGCATTTGCGACATAACTCTCGCATTTGCGAGCTAGGCTTCGCAAATGTGAAGCCTGCAGGCCTGCAATATACCAGTTAAAATCTACAACATTCTAAGTCCAAATTTCACTCCATGGCCTATCCAAAACTCACCCGAGCCCTTGGGGCTCCAAACCAAACATGCACAGCAACCTAGAAACATCATACGGACTTGTTCGTGCATTCAAATCACCAAAATAACATCAACAACTATGAATTTTGCATCAAAATCATGAAATTATTTAAGAACATCAAATTTTCCAATTTTCTCAAATAAGGTCCGACTCACGTCATTTCAAGTCCGTTTCTTACCAAACTTCACAGACTCAACGTAAATAACATATAAGACTTGTACCGGGGTCCGGAACCAGAATACGGGCCCGATACCATCAAATATCAAACACATTTCATTTCCAAAAACTCATAAATATTCCAGAAAATAATTTTCTTCAAAAATTCATTTCTCGGACTTTGGACCTCAGAATTCGATTCCAGGCATACGCCCAAGTCCCATATTTTCCTACTATCCGTTTACCCAAAATATTGACCGAAGTCAACTTAAATTCATTTTAAAGTCAAAATTCATTATTTTTCACTGATTTTCACATAGTGGCTTTCCGGCTACGCGTCCGGATTGTGCACGCAAATCGAGGTAATACTGTAAGAGTTTTTAAAGCCTCAGAACACCGAAGTTATTTCCAAAACAAGTGATGACCTTTTGGGTCATCACAATTATATATAATACAACTTATCTACAACTTTCATACATTATTTCTACCCAGTTATATACAACTACAATATCATACAACTTAAATACAATTTTTATACAATATTGTTCAACTTTCATACAATATATAAATAAAAATATATATATAAACAACATAATACAATTTTTCTATAATTTTACTACAACTTTACTACAATTTCTGCAGTATAATGTATGTCATGTCTTGTTCTTCTTCTTCTTCGAGTTTCAATCTGAAATTCAACCAAAATCAAGTCTAATCTTCACCAAAACACCCTCAAAATTGAGATATAAATTCCAAACCATATTCCCAATTATTTGCAACAACACCCAATCCAAACAAATAATGGTTTTTAAAAATCCAAATTCGAATTCAAAGCTTCAAAGCTTTTTAATGGCTGTCAATAGTGGAATTGCTGCTCTCTTTTCCTTTGCTTCATTACTGAAATTAGGGATTGAAAGATAGAGAGAGACATAGAGAGAATCCCAATTCTTTGCAACAATACCCAATTCAAACAAATAATATTTTTTGAAAACCCAAATTCGAATTCAAAGCTTCAAACCCTTTTAATGGTTGTCAATGGTGGAATTGCTACTCTCTTGTGCAAGATACGTGGGGAAGGGGGTGGGATGTGGAGAGAAATGTGGGGGGAGTGAGATTTGTACGTTACAGTGGTTGTAGGAATTGATTAATTATCCTTAAATCCTAAAAATGTACATAATTGGTAATTTTGTATATGCTAAGAGCGAGGCAGTTCAATTAAGGTAGAGAAAAAGCTCCAAGCAACTACCATTTATCAACCTTATTCAGGCACATCAATCAAAGATCTTGCTTACCGGATAATTTTCCTGGTGAAGAGTTATGGAAGGGAAACCAATTCTTTTCGAAGAACGGTGCAATCGAGGAGCCATAAAACCAATGCAGCCTCGGGAAGAAAACCAACTCGGTTACTCACCTTGCGATCTCATGCTAATCATGGAAGCAAGCTCGTATTCCGCTCAAGGCCTATTCGATCTACTTGACGACTTCACCAACGCTTCTGGTCTCAAGAAGAAAATCAAATTGTTGATATCAGGAAAAAACATCCTATGCAGGCTAATTTCAACAATTTGCTTCTCGTATCGACGAATTAGAAGAGATGTCAACTGGAAACCGTATCCGGAAACAACGATTAGTGGATATTAGTACAAAAGGTAATTAAAGTAAAATTTGAATAGAAAAGGTAATAAAGTTTCCAATAATGTATAGATATGTAAAAATTCCTAAAAAATACTGGGGTAAAGCACCGTGCCTTCGGCGTGACTGCGCTAGAAAATAGAAACCAGACAACTTTTATCATTCAATGTGCAGAAATCCATATAAAGGAATCCAAGTTACAAGGTGTGTTACATATAATAAATGTTTTCGAGGGAATTGGGATAAAGTGAATATTAGTTAACTTTTAGAATGATTAAATAATGATGGGGAAGTTTGTAATAATGGCTGAATTTGTAGAATTCAATGTAAAGTTAGGATGTAAACATTGAGTATACAGTTTACTCAAGCAAGGATTAACCAATGAGAATTTTCTTTTTATAGCCATGTTCTTATACACAATTTGTACTTATGTTTCAGTCCATTGTTATAAGGAAGCTGTATTGGGAAAAAATTGAGTTTATATTAAAGATGATGTGGCATGACACGTGGATTAGTTAAATGGTCAAAGCGCAATAATTGACTAAGAGGCACGGATGGAGACAACCACGGGAAGAAGAATTTAAATAGGCACGAGACGACGTATAGATACGAGTCTCGTACCAATTTAAATTATTTACAGCCAACGGATTAGAAGACATTGAAGGCAAAGATCTGATGACAGAAAGGAGTCCAAATTCATTATTAAATACTTGATACGTTACAAAATTGGTATTTAATAGGAATGATTGTATAACGGCTTATTTAATGTCATTTATTACTCATGATTATATCATTAAAGCTGAGGCTTCATTCCTTTACCTAGAATTATCTATAAAAGGAAGAAGTATCATCATTTGTAAGGACACGGAATACTATTGAGAATTTATTGAAATACACATCTATTTGCTTTTTACCATCGTTCTCAAAAGTATTTTATTTTTGTCTCCTGATTATCAGTAACCCGAATTTCTTTTTAGCTTTGACCAAAGACTCAGATTTTTGGTTAAACAAATTGGTTCCGTTACCGGGAATCTGATAATCTTTCCTTTTAAGCTATATCTTATCTATTGTCGTCACCATGTCAAACAACAACGCCGACAACAATAGTAATAACACATTGGGAAACCATGAGAATCAAATACATCAAAATCAAGATGACGTGGTTCCCTCTCCTCTAAATTCACCACGTCA
The DNA here is from genome assembly GCF_000393655.2 of Nicotiana sylvestris. Lineage (NCBI taxonomy): Eukaryota > Viridiplantae > Streptophyta > Magnoliopsida > Solanales > Solanaceae > Nicotiana > Nicotiana sylvestris. Next base: position 98,458,600 of record NC_091061.1, read on the forward strand.
ATCTCGTGAAGGCACTCCTGTTACTGAATCCCGTGCTGATCAACAAGAGCAATCTGAACATTTTGAAGGAGTTACAACTGAAGCTTTGCAAAAGCTAATTGATGCACAGGTCGGCAAAGCTCTTCAGGCACTTGTTAGTCGATTGCCTGCTGCGCCACCTACACCAACTCCTAATAATAATACATTGGAGAACCCCCGTTCTGGTCTTGATAATTCTGGAAACGGAGCAACCCCCAGTGAACCACAAGAAGGGGGACCAGGTAATTTAAATAATTCGTATTTGCAAAATTTAGTACTAACCTTGCAGAAACAGCTTAAGGAACAAAATGAGCGTATTGAACAAATCCCTGGAGTTCCGCCTGTAATAAAAGGAGTAGACATGGACAAATACTCACAACAACCATGGAAGCCTAGTGCTGCTCCCCTTCCAATTCCGAAAAAGTTCAAAATGCCTGACATCCCGAAATATGATGGTACTACAGACCCACGTGACCACGTGACTGCATTTACAACCGGCGTAAAAGGCAACGACTTGACCAAACAAGAAATTGAATCAGTATTGGTCAAGAAATTTGGAGAAACACTCACCAAGGGTGCATTAACCTGGTATTCTCTTTTATCTGAAAATTCTATTAATTCTTTTGCTGAGCTTGCAGATTCTTTTATTAAAGCACATTCGGGAGCACAAAAGGTTGAGAAAAGAATGGAAGATATTTTCAAAATCAAACAAGGGGATTCGGAGTTGCTTAGAAACTTCGTTGATAGATTCCAGCGTGAAAGAATGACTCTACCTCGTGTGCCTGACAATTGGGCTGCTATAGCTTTTGCAAGTAATTTAAATGACAAAAGTTCTGAAGCCACGAGACGACTCAAAGAAAGTCTTCGAGAATTTCCTGCAACCACATGGAATGATGTTTACAACAGGTATAGCACGAAGCTGCGAATCGAAGAAGATACCGTACCTAAGCTCCATCATGAAGAAAGGGGCGGTACCCGAAGGTCAGAAATCGAAAAAAGATCAAGTAAAAACAGGTACGATCCATATATGGGACCCGCAGGAAAGGACCCACGGTCGAAACAAGATAGCCAGCAATATGATCAAAAATCGAGGAACTGGGATTCTGGCTCTTCTTCAAAGTTCAGGAATGATCGGAACAGACAAGAATCACGAGATGATGACAGAAGTTTAAAGGCACGATTCGGTGGATATAATTTTAATGTCTCTACCTCCGAGCTCGTAGCTGTTTTAAGAAGCATGGGAGATAAGGTACGGTGGCCAAAAGAGATGCGGTCAAATCCAAGTAGACGCAATCCGGATCATTGGTGCAAATTTCACAACGATCACGGGCACAAAACTTCAGAATGTAGATTCCTGCAGAGTGAAGTGGATCATTTATTGAAGCAAGGGTACCTCACTGAGTTATTTAGTGAGAAAGGAAAACAAGCTTATATGAAAAACAGACAAGAGCCACCACAACCTCCTTCACCCAAGAGGACAGTGAATGTCATAAGCGGGGGAGAAGATATTCACGGCGTAACCTACACAGCCTCCAACAAGGTTTCTAAGGTAACGATTACACACGGGAAACGGGTGCGGCAGGTCCTTGAAAATGAAAGTATTTCGTTCGATGACGCAGATACCGAAGGAGTGACAACTCCACATAATGACGCACTGGTAATATCTTTACTTGTACATGATACTAATGTAAAACGAGTTTTGATTGATCCAGGGAGTTCTGTAAATATTATATTACTAAGGGTACTACGAGAAATGCAAGCTGAAGACAAAATGATACCCAAGGCGCACACCTTGTCAGGCTTCGACAATTCAAGTGTAGTAACAAAAGGTGAGGTATTTCTAACAACTTTTGCTATGGGTGTTGTGAAGGAAACTAAATTTCAGGTAGTTGATATGGAAATGGCCTACAATATGATCATGGGGAGACCATGGATACACGATATGGACGCTGTCCCATCAACTCTACATTAGGTTATTAAATTCCCATCACCATGGGGAATTTGCCAAATTCGTGGGGATCAGCAGATGGCTAAAAGTGTCAATGCTGTAACAAGTACAAGCGCCGAAAATAAAGAAAAGTAGCAATTACTGGAAACAGTTGAAGGTAAAAAAGATCAAACTTCAACTGAATAGGAAAAGACGGATTTGGACTCAAGACCTGACACAATTCAAGAACCTGAAGAAAATGAAAGCATCAAAACGACAATTGAAGAGCTTGAGGCAGTGATGTTATTTGATCAATGGCCTGAACGGAAGGTTTATGTCGGGGCCAATTTAAGCACGAACATGCGAGGTATGATAATCGAATTTTTAAAAGCTAACTTAGACTGCTTTGCTTGGTCCCACGCTGATATGACAGGGATACCACCAAATGTGATGACTCACAAACTCAATGAGGACCCTTCTTTCACACCAATAAAGCAAAAGAAACGGAAACAAGGTGCTTTCAAGAACCAGGTGATTCAGGATGAAGTCCAAAAATTATTAAAAATCGGATCAATCCGTGAGGTAAAATATCCTACTTGGTTAGCTAACACGGTGGTTGTACCCAAGAAAAATGGTAAGTGGCGTGTTTGTGTAGATTATACCGATTTAAATAAAGCCTGTCCAAAAGATTCCTTTCCCTTACCGCATATAGACCAACTAATTGATGCAACCGCAGGTCATGAACTTTTAAGTTTTTTAGATGCATACTCGGGATATAATCAAATTAAAATGGATCCTGGTGATGAAGAAAAAACTTCTTTCATCACAGACAGGGGGACTTACTGTTATAAAGTAATGCCCTTTGGCCTCAAAAATGCTGGGGCAACCTATCAAAGGTTGGTCACCAAAATGTTCCAAGAACATTTAGGGAAAACAATGGAGGTATATATAGACGATATGCTCGTCAAAACCCAGCAATCTCATGATCATATTTCTCATCTATCTGTTACTTTTGAAATTTTGCGAAAATTTAATATGAAACTCAACCTAGAAAAATGTGCATTTGGAGTTGCATCAGGTAAGTTTTTGGGTTTTCTTGTTTCTAATCGTGGTATTGAAGTGAATCCTTCTCAGATCAAAGCAATAGAAGAAATCCCGGATATCCTTACTAATAAAAAGGAAGTACAAAGATTAACGGGAAGAATTGCAGCTTTGGGGAGATTTATTTCCAAATCCTCATAAAGGTGTTTTAAGTTTTTCTCTGCACTTAAAAAGCAAGATCATTTTGAATGGAATGAAGATTGTCAACAAGCCCTTAGAAATTTGAAAGCTTATTTGTCAAAACCACCGTTGTTGGCAAAACCGAAGGTGGGGGAAAAACTTCTCATTTATCTGGCCGTATCTGAAGTCGCAGTAAGTGCTGTTTTAGTCCGCGAGGACCAAGGTAAACAATCTCCTATTTATTATGTAAGTAAGTCCTTATTGGAAGCTGAGACACGATACCCACAGCTAGAAAAATTAGCATTAGCTTTGATCATGGCATCTAGAAAGTTAAGACCTTATTTTCAATGTCATCCCATTGTTGTAGTTACTGCTTTTCCGCTTCGAAATATTTTGCATAAACACGAACTTTCAGGAAGATTAGCAAAATGGGCTATAGAACTAAGTGAGTATGAAGTTATTTATCAACCCAGGACCGCTATAAAGTCTCAAGTACTAGCTGATTTCGTGGCTGATTTTAGCCAGGGGATGCATTTAGAAGCAGAAAAAGAATTACTAGTTTTTAATGGTGCGAACCCGGGGACTTGGGTTTTATACACTGACAGTTCATCTAATGTAAAAAGGGCAGGCCTAGGAATAGTCCTCGTACCACCTGTGGGTGAGACCATTAGACAGGCTATAAAATGTCATTCTATAACTAACAATGAAGCAGAGTATGAGGCTGTAATTGCAGGTTTAGAATTGGCACGAGAACTCGGCATAACACAGATTATAATCAAGAGTGATTCTCAACTCGTGGTTAATCAGATGCTGGGGACTTATACAGCCAGAGAGTCACGAATGCAAGAATACCTCGCAAAGGTACGGGAGTTAATAAAGCAATTCCAAACTTGGAAAGTAGTGCAGATCCCAAGAGATGAGAATGTAGAGGCAGATGCTTTAGCAAACCTTGCATCCGCAGCAGACGTGGCAAACAATACAGATGCTTCAGTCATACATCTATTTCATTCCGTTCTTGAATCTGATAAAAACGAGGTAAATTTTAATCATCTAACATGGGATTGGAGAAATGAAATTGTTGCCTTTTTACAGCACGGAACCGTGCCTAATGACAAAGGAAAGGCTTACGCGCTTCGCAAAAAAGCTGCACGATATTGTTTATATCAAGGAAATCTTTATCGAAAGATGTTCGGCGGACCACTAGCAAGGTGTCTCGGACCCTCTCAAACCGAATATGTCATGAGAGAAGTACATGAAGGACATTGTGGGAATCACGCAGGAGGACGGTCACTGGTAAGAACGTTAATTCGCACAGGATATTATTGGCCTAAGATGGAAGAAGAGGCAACCAGTTTCGTGTCCAAATGTGATAAATGTCAAAGGTACGGCAATAATATGCACAGACCAGCTGAGTTACTACATCCTGTTTTAGCCCCATGGCCCTTTATGAAATGGGGAATGGATATCGTAGGTCCACTTCCACAAGCAAAAGGTCAGGTAAAATTTCTACTTGTACTTACAGATTATTTCACTAAATGGGTAGAAGCAGGGGCATTTAAACAGGTACGAGAAAAAGAAGTTAAAGACTTCATATGGCGAAATATAATATGCCGCTTTGGAGTACCAAAGGAGATCGTGTGTGACAATGGACCACAATTCATTGGAGCTCAAGTTACAGAATTTCTTCGAAGTTGGCAGATCAAAAGAATAACGTCTACGCCATATCATCCAGTGGGGAATGGACAAGCAGAATCAACTAACAAAGTTATTATCAATAACTTGAAAAAGAGGTTACAAGATTCAAAAGGTAATTGGCCTGAGGTGTTACCTGGAGTATTATGGGCTTATCGTACAACGACCAAAACAGGCACTGGAGAAACACCATTTTCAATGGTTTATGGTACGGAAGCCTTAATTCCAGTTGAAATAGGTGAGCCAAGCACACGATACGATCAGGCAACGGAGGAATCTAATAATGAAGAGATGCGGGTTAGCCTAGATTTACTTGAAGGAAGAAGAGAAGCTGCTTTGATAAGGATGGCAGCACAAAAGCAAGTAATAGAACGATATTACAATAGGAAAGCACGCCTCAGATTTTTCAAAATTGGGGACTTCGTGCTTAAAAAGGTGTTCCAATCTGCAAAAGCTGCTAACTCAGGAAAGCTAAGTCCAACATGGGAAGGACCATACAAAGTCCGTGGCATTGCGGGAAAAGGAGCATACCAGTTGGAAACAATGGATGGTAAAGTTTTACCCTCACATTGGAATGCTGTCCACTTAAAAAGATACTACTTTTGAGAAAGTACCTACGGTCAGGTATCATCATGTTAAAATTTCTCTCTTGGTTTATTAATATTTTACTAACGATTTTAGATGCTAGGCAAAATATCCTAACTCGTGCCAAATGATGAGTCACAACCTGCAAGGCAAAATGGAGTATTCTTAAATTCCTAGCCCAGGGTTACAATTAATCTGATGGAAATACACACGAGTTAGGCGGTCTTCCTCTATAATCGCACCTTCGGGTCCCGCATATCTTTCCGTTTCAGGAAAAAGGGCTAAAGTAAAAGAAATAAACAAGTGTTCGAGGCTTCATACTCACCGCTCAAACACTTGGGGGATTACAATATTGTACACAGATACGTGTAGAAATGCAGATACGAATATTGAACGATAGAAGTCAAGTGTTGAGAAAACTTCAGCATTCATGAGAACAACAGAGTCATCTCTCAAACTCATAAACAAAGTCACCTCTCAAACCCTTCTTAATATGTAAAGATAGGGTCATGACTATGTACTGAAACATGTTATGAAGAAAAACCTTGTTTATTTTATGTTATTCACAAATCTGTTACAAGAAAAACAGTTACGAGAAAGTTGTAGATGTATTGTAATACATGTAACAGTCAAACACTTGTTAAAAGTTTATAAAAATAAAAACTTGCCAAAGTTGTTTCATACAAAACGTGTGTATTCCTATTTCTTTCATCGTATTATAACACCATTATGAAGTTGAGACGTCTTCTTCATTAAGTGTCGATAAAATAAAAGGGCCCTCTTTTATAAGCCTCATGTTAATAAGTCATGAGAAGAATCATAAAGCATTTTCAAAGGATAAAAATGCTAAACTACTCTATAAGTCCTAAATAAGTAAGGAAAAGGCAAGAATAGAACACATTGAAGTACTAACGAAACTTCTTAATATAATTAAAAAGACTAAGTAGAAACTTAGTCAATAAAGGTTTATACAAGTGCCCCATTATGATAACTGGGGACTTTCACCAAAAAATCCCTTAAAAACTAAGGGATAAAACCATCATCCAATTGAAGGGGTTAGCACATCCGAAGTTGCAATATTAATTTCACTTTCAGCCACAGGCACGGTGGCAACTTCTGAAGAAGCAGCAACATGAACGGTTTCAGCTGAAGCAGGAATTGTAATCCCAATTGCTGCAGTAGTCACTTCTTCATTTAAAAGTTCTTCTGTTCCAGGAACTTCAAGTGCAGGAGAAGGAGTATCAGTAGACTGTTGGCTTTTCTCGATGGTATCTACGACTTTGGCCAGTTCAGACTGCAAGTCAAAACCTTCTTGAGCAGCTTCCGTCAAAGCATCACGACGAGATTTCAGGAAAGCCCAACTCACCTCTATGTTAAAATTTTCCTCTAGAAGTCCATATTCCTTTTCCCACATAGCAAGATCGTTTTTTAAGATTTGATATTCAGCTAAATGGGAATCAAGGGAAGCTTCAAGAGAAGCATGAGAACTCTTCAAGGCATGAATCTCGTCAGAAGAAGTCTGTAAGTCAGCCTGAGCTTGAGTCAAGCTTTGCACTAACTCTCCTGCATATTCTTCCTTCCTAGCCAAAAGTGCCTTCAGCTCCCTAACTTCTTCACTAGCCCTGGATAATTGTTCTGACAAAGAGCATTCCAAAAGCTCTTTGTCTCTTTTCAATTGGCTTGAAGAGGCTTTGACAGTTGCCAGTTCAGAAGTTAAACCACGGTTTTGCTGCTCCAGGAGATTTTTATCTTCTTGCAACTCCTCTATGGTCCCTTGAGCATTCTCGAACTGCTCCTTCCAATTGGTTGCTTCAAGCTGGGCTCCCCTAGCTATTTCTTCGGCCTCGTGGACAGTCTTTTCAGACTCACGGGCTTTTCTTTCCAGTAGGGGAATTCTTCCCATTAATTCCGTGCCAATAAGGTTAGCCTACAGAGATAACTCATAGAAATGAGAGATTGAAGATAATTAAAAAAAAACTTGTTGGTAAAAAAACCTTCAAAGTAGAATGAACTACGTCATTCATCAGAGTTAAGCAGCTATGACTCTCCATTTTCTTCTTCTCGATATCTCCAATTAGAGGTTCGAGCCAAACATCGGCTCTACCGGTCTTCCTCAAGAGGCTATGATTGGCAGGAACCTCCAAAGTAACACTTCTCATAGTCATACTTCCACTGCTAGAACCTGTCTCTGTATGATGAACAGAGGGAAGAGGAGCAATGGAAGGAATGGAAGGAAAAGATGTAGAAACCAACGCAGGAGCGGAAGCAGGTGCGGTAGAAACAGCCAAGGGAACGGATATAGGAGCGGTAGAAACTAGCAAAAGAACGGAAGTCGTCAAAACTGGTAAAGAAATACTTACGGTTGGCAGAGGAATGGAGGAAATAGGAACAAATGAGGAAAGAGGAGCTTCATCGAAAACAGGTCCGAGCTCGCCACTCCCGAAACCACTGTTAAAAAGATGCTGAATTGACTCATTATTATCTCTTGGTTCGGCGTCCTCGTCAGAATGAATCAAAACAGGCTCGGTGGTGGAAGTTCGAGTAGGAGTGTTTTCAATTTCATCATCGATGATTATTCGTCTCCTGACCCTTGACCTGGTAATTAGGGAGGTACTCTTCTTCTTCAGAACTTTCCTTTGTTGCTTTCCTTTTAGGCAGTAAGGCTCGAGCCTTATCCAAATCAAGAGCAGCATTCGCAGACATGCGAATGGCCATAGCTACTTCAGTCGTCATTCCTCTAATGCCAAATCCTGATTAAAGGATGGATATACATGATTAAAGTTGAGGAAAAAGTGCTTAACATGTAAAAAAATTTCATATAAAAAGGGGGATACCATGTGTTTTGACCTTCCAGCCATGTAAGGAAGAAATTGATTTCCAAGTTCTCTGCTCCCTAGAAGCAATCTTCAAAAGTGAGTCTACCCAACCACGGAAGTTGGGAATAGGTTCCACATCTCCCATGGTTGCTACAAAAAACCAAGAAGGGACGAGGTTAAAAACAAACTTTCTTTTGAAATTCTCAAAAGTAGGTACGGTAAATAAAAGGAAACCTACGTTCAAAATTCCACTTCTCAGGGAAGGGAATATTTGTTTCGCCAATCAAGTCCACCGTACGAACAGCAATGTAACGGATATACCATCCACGATCTTTGTCATCCTCAGGATTTACCAAAACTTTTTTGCTCCTTGCAGTTAAGGTAAAAACCCCATGGCGTATTAAGTTAGGATGGTATAGATGAATGAGGTGAGAAAAGGTGAAATTGACATTGGCCTTGGAGGATAAATATCTCAAACAAGCCACTGTTCTCCACACTAATGGACCGATTTGGGCCAAACAAATTGTAAAGAAACGACAAAAATCGAGAATAACTGGGTCAATCGGAGGATTAAAACCTAAAGTGAAGGGGTAAGTGTAAACAGAAGAATACCCACTTCTAAAAGAGGAAATTCTTTGATTTGGGGAAGGAATTGACATTCGGAGACTATCCTTCCAGTTACAATCTCTTCTTATGGTGGAGATTGTAAGCTCGGTTACTATTGTTGGGTAAGTATCGGCTCTTTCTAAATTTTTAATTTGTTTTTGAAGAGACGTTTTGTCACTTTCAAAAGACAAATCGCTGGGAACTATATCATCAACTGAGGGTTCTTGTAAAGAATCAAGAATTTCCCTACTTTTAGAAGAAGGGGCTTTTGGGATAGAACTCCTTGAAAAAGAACCAGAGTAGCCGCCTCGCGTAGATTCTAACCCTGTTCGAAACCTACCTCCTCCGCCTCTTCTGTGTCTAACAGGGGCGTTGGGGAATTGATCTAGAATTGGAACTTTTTTACGGTTAGGGTTTGACGAAGACATTGTTAAGAAGGAAGTATGTGCTGAAGATTTGTGAAGAAAACAAAGGAAGAAAAAGTTATGTGTAAAATGGGAACCGTCAACTTTAGAAGTGTAATGATGAAAAGCCTATAATAAAGGCAACTACCACTTCGTAAATAGTGAGAATGAAGAAGTCTCAAAAAAGGGTATGAATAGCGGAATCAATTAGAAAATGACACATGGACAGAACATTAAATGGAAAAGACTGCTGAGGCGTTAATACTGTCATGAGCATTAATTATGGCAAAAATTCCTTTTACATGAAGATCCACTTCCCAATTATTTAATTGATAAAAAAATGGAAAGTGGGGGGACTATCTGTATTGGAAAAAAACTGAGTTTATATTAAAGATGATGTGGCATGACACGTGGATTAGTTAAATGGTCAAAGCGTAGCAATTGACTAAGAGGCACGGATGGAGACAGCCACGGGAAGAAGAATTTAAATAGGTACGAGACGACGTATAGATACGAGTCTCGTACCAATTTAAATTATTTACAGCCAACGGATTAGAAGGCATTGAAGGCAAATATCTGATGACAGAAAGGAGTCCAAATTCATTATTAAATACTTGATACGTTACAAAATTGATATTTAATAGGAATGATTGTATAACGGCTTATTTAATGTCATTTATTACTCATGATTATATCATTAAAACTGAGGCTTCATTCCTTTACCTAGAATTATCTATAAAAGGAAGAAGTATCATCATTTGTAAGGACACGGAATACTATTGAGAATTTATTGAAATACACATCTATTTGCTTTTTACCATCGTTCTCAAAAGTATTTTATTTTTGTCTCCTGATTATCAGTAACCCGAATTTCTTTTTATCTTTGACCAAAGACTCAGATTTTATGTTAAACAGAAGCATGAGGTTGAATCAACAATATGTATTACGAAGGAATAGTAGCTGACTACTATTAGTTATCTCCGACCATTATTATTTGCTTGGAGATGAACACCAGTATATCGAGTGCACATGTTTAATAGCGAATCAAATTGTGATGTGAAAAAAAAATGTAACTCTAAGTTTGACCGTTAGGGATATTGAGAGTTGAACTCAACTAGCATCGTTGACATTGTTAAGTAATATTTTGGATAGATTGTGAATATTGGAAGCCGTTTGATTCGTGTTCTAGACGTTGTAAGGTTGGAAAACGTCTTGTTAGCGAGGTAAGTGATACTTTAAGCTTTGATCCTTGCTTTTCAAACGCGTTTTGAAAGTATATTTTGTTTTCCTGGTCCATGTGTTAGGATGAGCGTGTGCTTGGCAGAATCGGTGGTCTTAGAACAACAACAAATATATGTTATTTTGTGAAAAAGCTGAAATAATTTAATAAGTGATTTGTAGCATAACATAATCTCGTGTTATGGCGTTGGAGCATTAGAAATTATTTCTTCTCTATCGTAACATATTGGGGCTTTATGTATGCCCCCATGGTAGAGTTGGAGCATTGTGTATGCTGTCATGGACTCGACAGAATCTTTAGTTAATTTCTTTCACTGCTATTTATTACAATTCCTTAGTGTAGATTGTGCGGAGATATATATACTGTTGTTATTGAATAATTGTTTAGACCTTACAGAGTAACTATATGGTGAAATAATTTCTATGTATATTATATTTTTACTCGTTGTGTGTGTGTATTTTCTTACGGCAGAATACCTAAAGACCCCTCTAAACTTGGCGTGTTTTGTTAAGGTCCCCTCTTAAACTTTACCTAGTCTTAATTACACCCTTGTACTTGATTTTTTCATAGTCTCGACCTCCTTAACCCATACCAACTTATAAGCGTGTAATCACACGCCTACCAGATTGGAATAGTAGCAGATGTGACTGTCACATTGGAAAAAAATTAACTTTTTAACTACCTCAACTTAAATAATTTAGTTTGTAGTAAAAAAATCCAAACAAAATCACAATGCATCGATATTTTTCTCAGTTTCGAAGTCTCAAAGGAGACACTCTCTTATATCTGTTAGAGAAATTTTTGGGCTTTCCTCTTGGATGATTTCCCAAACTCGTACTTCTGACCCATCTCCGTTGACTTTTTGTTGTTAAAATAGCACGGTCTAGCCAGTTTTTGGACTGGTCATTCAAAAATAGTCAGTGTTTGCTAAGTCATTAAAAAATAGCCACTATTTTGTTGCAATAAGGATCGGTCCAGCATAATATACTGGAGTTCAGTGCACCTGTGTATGAACTTCCAGCATATTATACTGGACGGGTATACTTTGCTGGCTCCAGTATAATATACTGAAGACTGAAGCACCAGTGCTCCAAACTCCAGTATATTATGCTGGACCGGTATATTATACTGTAACTCCAGTATATTATGCTGGAGTATTTTTCTGGATTTTGAACAGTATTTTTGTTCAGATTTATCTTTACATGAAAAGTGGTTAAATTTCGATTACTTTTGAAACTGTGGCTATTTTTGAATGACCACTTGTAAATCTGACTATTTTTGAATTTCTCCCCTTTTCGTTTGGGTTCAGGGAGTTAGAAAATTAGAATTTCTTGTTCTTGAAAGTAAATTTTCCTATCAATTCGTCATTGCAACTCTCTATATGAAGAATAGTAACCCACCAACAGAGGCAACCAATAAATAAGATTAAAATATTATCTAATAAAGAAAGAAATAAAACAAAGAAAATTGAGAAAAGAAGAAAAATCAGTATTTTAACGGAGGATGAGAGAAGTTATATTGAAGAATATAAAGGAATGGCCATTGAAACGGTTAAAAAGTTAAAAAATGATATTTTAATATGTATTCTCCCATTTAAACAATAAATGTGACAGTTAATTTTTATTCTTATGTGCTAAAAGACAAGTGAAATCATTTTCTCTGTGGACATGTGAGGGGGTAAAGACTATGAAACAATCAAGTACAAGGGGTAATTAGGACTAGGTAAAGTTTAAGGAGGAACCGAACAAAACATACCAGTTTAGGAAGGTCTTTAGGTATTCTGTCTTTTCTAACACTTATTCCATGAGTATTTAAAGTGGTGGATCAAGGATCTTACTGGGTTATATTTACGTATAACTTACCCCTTACCTGTATGTTACATGCAGATACTGTTGCTGAGGACGAGTCTAGTAGCTAATGAGTTCGTTGAGTGGATTCTATTGTTGAGATAAGTCACTGCATTATTCGTGGAGGCTGTTGTTTCAGCTCTACCTATCTTATATCTATTATTTCTTTCGAGTTTGCATGCCCATTAGTTAAACTTTTATTACTCTATTAGATGCTCCATGGTCTTAGTATGGAATTTGGGTTAGAGATTTATTATTTGAGTGCTTATTAGAATTTATAAATCAATTATGGTTTTAGTGTGATAATTATTTTTTATTTAGTAATATTTAATGCATTTGGGCTAGTACGTATTTCTCTCAGTGCTTATATAAAAGGTTAAGAGTACATGAATTTGTTCGCCTAGCGGGTAGTATTAGCTGGGTGCTAGTCACGTCTAGGGGGTAGTTTGGGACGTGACAGCTAGCCAAGAGGAGAGAGGGGAAAGCACGCGACCTGGACCAAGTGAAGTGCATCAAAGACGGAAGGCAAAGTATTAGTGAAAGAGACACATATTAGACGGAGATGACAGATGTATTTTCATACACTCTTGAGCGAAGAGGGAGATAGGAATATTGTGATGGGTGATTTGAAACACTCCGAGATTTGTCGAGACTTTGAATTTTGTAGTTGTATCAAGGTTATGGAGGTTGAGGGGCTATGTGTAAGATGAGTAGGGAAAGATCAATCAGGACATATGAGATCCCGGTGAAATTTTGAAAGAACACGAGCAAGGTAGGCCTGGAATGGCTTACTAAGATGCTTGACGAATGGAGGTGGAGTACGATGATTTTATTGTACAAGTACAAGGGTAATATAAAAAATTATAATAACTATATAGGTATCAAGATGCTTAGATACAATATGAAAGTTTGAGAGGGGATGGTGAAAGTGAGGGTGAAGAGGAGTGTGTCTATTTTTGAGAACCAGCTCGTTTCATGTCGGGGTGATCGACCACATAGGCCATTCATCTTGTTAGGAGATTGGTGGAGCAGTATAGGGAAAGAAAGAGGGACTTGCATATGGTGTTCACTGGCTTAGAAAAAATATGTGATAAAGTCACAAGAGAGGTTCTATGGAGATGTTTGGAGGCGAGCGGTGTGCTTGTAGCATACACTAGGGTACTTTATGGCATGCATGATGGAACTAAAACTCGATTTAGTTTAGTGGGAGGAGACTCGGGATACTTTTCAATCTTGATGGGTTTGCATCAATATTAAACGCTTAGCCAGTTTTTATTTGTCTTGACGATGGATGTGCTGACGCGATACATTCAGGTGGGAGGTCCCATGGTGCATGTTATTTGCAAATGACATAGTACTGATTAACGAGATGCGTTGTTGAGTAAACGTGAAGCTAGAGATATGAAGACAGACCCTGAAGTCAAAGAGATTTAAATTGAGCAGGACCAAAACAGAATACTTGAAGTGCAAGTTTAGTAATGTGAATCATAGAGCGGATGTTGAAGTGAGGCTTGATACACAACTCATCCCCAAGAGAGGAAGTTTTAAGTATTTGGGATCAGTCATCCAAGGTATATGGGATATTGAAGATGATATCATACATCATATAGGAGTTAGGTGGAAGAAATGAAGGCTCACTTCTGGTGTTTTATGTGATAAGAATGTGCTACCGAGACTTAAATGTAAGTTCTTTAAAGTAGTTGTTAGATCGACTATATTATATGGAATGGAATGTTGACTCATCAAGAACTCCCATGTCCAAAAGTTAAAAATAGTAAAAATGAGGATGTTAAGGTGGATGTGTAGGTATACCAGAGGCATAGTAGCAGGGGTGGTGGGCGTGGTGCTAGTAGTAGACCACCTGTGGCCCCGATTATTAATCGGAGAAAAAGAAGTAAGGTTTGAAATTTTTTTGATGAAATAGAGAATACTGATAGAGTTAGATGCAGACTTTGTAATGATGATTTTAAACATAAGACTGGAGGACAATTAGGGAGGATTGGGACACGTAGCAGACATATGAGATTGAGCATCCTAAATGGGGCTCTGATTTAGATGAAAATCAAGCAACTCTAAACCCTAGTACTGGGGGACTTATGAAATATGATAAAATGAAGGATCGTGAGGAGTTAGCAAAAATAACTGCTTTGGGTTGTCAACCTTTTTCTTTTGCTTCTTCATCACATCTTATTATGTATATTCAAAGGATTTATAATCTTTTATTTAAAGGTATTCCTAGAAGTACTTGTAGATCTGATATCTTTAGACTTCATGGACAATATCAAACATACATACGTTATTTGTTTGACCACCTTGCTTGTAGAGTTTCTCTAACTTCTGATATTGGCCATGCTGTTAATGGAAATGATTATTTGACAATTATATGTCATTGGATAGATGATGCAAAAACGTATTATTGCTTTTAAATATGATGAAGATCAGAGTCATACTGCTGTGTTTATAAGTACTACTATTTGCGAAGTTATTGAATTTTATAATCTTAAGAAAAAAGTATTGTGTATGTATTTTGATAATGCTTTTAACAACAATGCCTCGATTTCAATATTAAAACTGCATTTGCAACCACCACTTGACGAAAATTTTCATGTTTGGTGTGCATGTCATGTTTATAATTTAATAGTTAAAAGTGACCTTGATTTATTTTAACTGAGATTACTCATGTAAGAGAGCAGTTGGTGTTATTCAAGAAAATAATAAACAATTTAGAATTAGGGAATTTAAGAATAAGTGTACCGAGCATAACCTTAACCCCAGATTCATGCTAGACGAAATTGTTACTAGATGGAATTATACATACTTGTTTTTAAAATGTTACTACAAATATAGATTTGCCAATAACTGAAGTTGCTAATGCGCATTGTACTGATCCAAACTGTATGTTAACAACTACTACTTGGAAAGCCATTAATGATATTTTTAAATTTTTACATAAATTTTATATAGCTACTATTGAGTTTTCTGGAGCATATTACCCTACTGTTACTTTGGTTTTAGTACATATAGCTGAAATTTCTTTTCTACTCTCTAAATTTAAGAAGAAAGAAAAATATAAGGATGCTATTGAAAAAATGCAAGCAAAATTCAAAAAATATTTCTTTCCAATTCCTCTGATTTACTTAATTGGTGCAATTTTAAATCCTTCTATTAAGATGTCTTATTGTCACCAATTAATCAATGCTTTATATACTTATATGGAGATTGGATCAACTGAAACCTCATATATATATATATATATATATATATATTGTTGTATGAACAAGCCAAATAATTATTTATAACAATTATATAATTATTATGCAAATATATTTGATCATGCTGCTCTTAATGTATGCAATGTTAATCCTGTGAGCACATGATTTTTGCCCTATACGAATTATTCCAACAAATTCAAAGCAAAATAATTTCTTTCAGGGTTTGCAATTTTGTTGGATTTTGTGGCATTTTCTGTTAATTATTTGCATTTGTCTATGCATGTTTATTTTATTTTATTCACAAAAATACAAAAATATCACGCACTGCATTTAGGATTTGATTTTATATTTTTTAGATTAATTGGTAAATTAGTTTATTTTATAAAGTATGAAAAGCACAAAAAATAGTTTAATTTGCACTTTTAATTTTAGCTTTGACGTTGAGTAGCTTTCTTTTGTTAATATTATTTTCAATTAATTATGTCAATTATCATTTTAGGTTTAATTAATTTTGTTTAGTTCTAAGAATTAATTCCGATTTTTAATTAAATTTCGGAAACAAAAAAGAAAAGGAAAAGAAAGAAATGAAAGGAAATCCAAATCTGGGCTCAAACCAATTTAATTGTCCCAGCCAAACGAAAATTACCCAATACCCGACCCAAACCACCCTAACCCGGTCCGGTTTCCCCCCCAAACCAAACGACATCATTTCATGGGCAACAGATCAGGACCGTCGAGGTTTCTTGATCGAACGGTCCTGAAGCCCGGGTCACTTAGTATTTAAATGTCCAAACCTACCCCCTACCCCCCTCTCATCTCTTTCACCCGGCTCTCATCATCCCCGTCGGAACCGCCGGCCGGAAATCGTCTTCACCGGCGGCGGTGCTCCGATCGACCCCAAACTTACACCAAATACCCTCCTCCATATCCACATCCCAGATCCGCACCCCTTTCCCTCAAATTGAAGCCCAACTGTTCGAATCTCAATTCGAAACCTCAAACCCTAACCGTAGTCCTAGAATTCCCAACCCCTGCCCGGTGGCGCCAACTCCTTTTCCCACCAAATTAAACCTAAATAATCACCATAACCTCATTATCCCAGATGCCCAACCCACTACCCTCGAATATCCCCGGAGCTGTTCGAATCTCAAATAAAAAAAAACCTTAGTTCCACAAATCCAAATCCAACAGGGTTTCTGACGGTTCTAGGCTATAATGGCCTTTAATCGTGTGTTTTCACACGAAAACACCCGATTAAAGACTGTTCTTATCGAGAAAGTTAACGGAGGCTTCAAATTGTTCCAAATATGTCTGTGCTTTTAGGTATTTCCTTGGTTTTCATTACGTTTCTTTTGCTTCTTTTCTTCTTTTATTGTCATCTGCTTCTTCCTCTCATTCTTGACTTCTTAGTGTTTTAAAGTCATCTTTTTGTCCATGCATGAGTGCTTGACAATCCGCCTGTTTCATTTGGCTATTGTTTGAAATTAATTAAGTTACTGCTTTTCTTTTGGGTTTTTGGTTTTTGCCTGATGGGTTCTAGATTTTGCCTATGACTCATTAAATTGGGATGTTGAATTAGGGATCAATTTGAGCCTGAAATCTACAAAGCCAGAAGTGGATTTGGCCCAATGACCCATGTCAGACTGGTTTAATACTGGGTCAAGTTGACCCATGATCCATGGGAATTTTAGTAGGGTAAATAACCATGGCTCGAGGGGTAGTTTAGGTAATTGGTTGAGGGAATCTCTTAAATAACTGCCTAGGAAGCTTCCTAGAAGCTGGGATTGGGACTTATATGAAATGTTGATTTAAAAACTAAGGACATGAGAGCAAAAATAAAAATTCAAAAATGGTTCAAGTGCAAAACTAAACCCATTCTTTGCTGCCCTGGTGCCTTGCCTATAAAGGCAGTCTTTCTTTCCTTTCAAGGCAGACCCAAGAGAATTAAGAGAAAAATCAGAAGAAAAACAATAGCGGGTGAAAAATCTCATAAAAAATAACTGTTTCATTCAGTTTTCCTTTGTGATTCTTGAAGTCGTCAATTTCTGAAATAATTTTCTTGACTCATATGGGGTAAAAATGGATTGAACTTGGTATTGAAAGAGTTGGTTTAAGTTTGCTGATTGGTTTACTATTCCATTGATTTTTCTAAGTGGATTATCACTGTTTCAATTGCTGAAGCTGGGCTGGCTGTTACTGTTTGTTGCTGAATCCCTCATTTTTCTGTTTTGATTTTAATTCCAGGTACATTTTATGAACTTTACTTGATGTAAGTTTCGGTTTGAAGATGGAAATGAGAGGTTAAGGGAGGGCAGCAGACTTACCTGAGTTTTGTTTACCTTTTTTTTTATTGTTTATGCTTTAGATTGCATGAATCATTGTGCATTCTAGCTGGTTTCCGTTTGAATGGTGAAGTTCCTATAGTTGTATTTGGTTTGAGATTGTTGGAATGTTATGTAAAGGACTCAATCAAGTTATTATATCTCAAATGTGTTTGAGCCTTAAATAAAGTAAGTAGGTATGCTTGGTAGTATTCTCATACTTGAATTGGTGCTAACGAGACTAAAAGGAAAATGATTAATGTTTGGTATGTTGTTAGAGGATTCTGTGGGGTGTTGAAACATAATAGTGTTGTTTGGAAATGAGATTGATTAGCTGATGTAGCACCAAAACTTTTGATTGCTGGCTTGGGTACTGTCAATATCGAAAGAATTTAACTGATCATATTTGATTGTTTCAAAGTCTTGGTTACTTGATCCTTTAAGTTTGTTAATGTGAGGTCTAAACAAGGTTAAATTCCCATGTTAGCATTGTAAGCTGATTCAGGGCTTTGAAAATTAAGAGTCGTGTGCCACGTAGTTGGGTTCTAATCGTTTTCAAATCATGGCGTCGCTAAAGCTTCTTGTAATTATCCATTGGTCCGTCAAAGGGTAATTTTCAAATTGTTGCGTCCATGTTAGTTCAACATTAATTTCTGTCATTTCGATCCCTGCTTGCACGCTGTAAGGGCTCGATAGTGAGTCCAGTTCGTAGTAGCTTCATGTGATTTGAAATTGGGCTCACCTTGGGCCCAAATGCGTGCGAATAGGATCTGGATCCTTTGTCGCCTTTTCAGCCCCGTTTGCTGATTACTAGTCCATATTAACTAAGGCCCATCCGCCCAAGTTGAACAAATCAGCCCCGTTTTTTGATTAATATCAATTAGCCGTACTCTTAAGTAGTTTCAAGGGGTGCTATTAAATAGAAGATAGTGCATGGCCCTTGTGTTTAATTTAGAAACCTCTTGATTAGAATAAATCGAGGTGCACCGTGCCAAACAAAAATGACAATTGCATGGCCCTCGCAAAGTTAAAACGCGTAGTTGCTTTAGGCGCGCTATTTTAATAATTTACCTTCCTAAAACTCGGGTGTGCATTTCATATGACCCAAATCAAATCTTAAAATGTTGTATAAAATATGTTTAGGATTGCGGGTGAATTTCATGTGGCGCGATCCAAAGACATGTTTTAAATGACGTTCAATCTTCTTTAAAAATTAAATAAAAGCGGTTAAAAAGTTAAAATCGGCACATAGGTTCATAATTGATTAAAATCAGATAATTAAGCTGATTATAACAGTTGAGCGACCATGCTAGAACCACGGAACTCGAGAATGCCTAATACCTTCTCCCGGGTTAACAGAATTCCTTACTCGGATTCCTGGTTCGCGGACTATTAAACAGAGTCATATTTTCGTCGATTCGGAATTCAACCGGTAACTTCGGACACCATAAATCTTCCAAGTGGCGACTCTGAATATTTAATAAGTAAATCCCGTTTCGATTGTCCTTTAATTGGAAAAACTCATGTTATACCCTTTCGGGTGTGTGAAAAGGAGGTGTGACAGCTCTGGCGACTCTGCTGGGGACCGAACCCAGAATCTCTGGTTTAGGGTTCAAGAATTCGAGCTTAGAATAACTGTTATAGTTGGCTTTATCCATTATCTGATTTTGTTACCTGATTTGGACCTAATGTGCTAATTGATTGCTTTTACCGCTTTGATATTCCGTGAACTATATATAAACTGTTGTGAAATCCCTCTTCTCTCTGAGTCTTCTGAATCATGAAGAAGTGTATACTTCGTGTGACTTTTTTTCTGTTACAGTCATATTCAAAATTTAGAACAAGGTTTGGACAAGTTGCAAAGCCGGTGAAGCTTCTGTATTCCCGGTATGCTGTCCCCCCCTCGGCTCGAGTTGTCCGCTCGAGTAAGCCAGGTCTAGAATAAATAAACCCAGGTTTAAACCTAGTATAACAATACCTTATGCCGGATCCCTAATAGGAACGTTTGTTTGTATCATGTGCATTTTGGCTTTGGAGGCTCAACACAGAAGTTGGGTCTGTCTAGGACAGGTGCACCCAAAACAAAAGACCATCCTGATGCATCCTACTTGCTACTTGTGCATTTATTTGCTTCGAACTTGCATGCTGACCGGCTTATGAATGTTGGGAAAAGTTGAGGAAAGAGAAATAGCAGTATGAGGGTTAAAGAGAGTTAATCGCCTCTTCTGGAAAAAAAAACCAATGTTCAAATAGTGTCGAAACTCTGCCAAATTTTTGGAGAAAATAAAAACAAAAAAGAGGAAAAACAAAAGTTGGTGTTTTCAAAAAATAGTTTTATTTGCCAATGAAATGAAAAAAAACAGTCTTGTTTTAAAAAAAAAAAATAGTTTGTTTTATTTGCCCGAACTACGCCAGTTTGATTCTCACAGGGTGTGAGATACGTAGGCAACCCCCATCGGGTCCGACTTCCTTTTTGCGAAAGTAGCCAAAAGAACAAAAATTTTACTTTAATTTGAAAATAATTAGGCAGATGCCATTCTTGTCAGAAATAGCCGAATGTCTCTAAAAGGGCGCCAGAAGGCTGTTTTTGCAAGGACAACCACTTTTTGTCACTTTAAAAGTTTTGGCTGGTTAGCTGACACAGCCTTAAAATCTTCGTTTTGAAATGCTGAAAGGCCGTGTTGGCAAGGCCGGATGTTTTGTGGAAATTTTAAAAAAATGGTCATTTCTTTTAAGTCAAAACGAGTCATGGTTGTCTTTTAATTAAAATCACCTTAATAAATGTGCAGGATGAGCACAAATCAAAATGAACCTTTCTCAGTCCGTGAAGAGATCCTTTTGGAGCAACATATGTGGTGGCATGATTTGGGGGGCGACAACAGGAAAGTTGTGACAAAAGCATTGGGCGGTCTTATTGGGCTTTTGAAGGTCAAGCCTAGAAAAGACGTGATTGAGGCCTTGATACCATTTTGGGACCCAGCACATAATGTGTTCCACTTCGCTGATTTCGAGTTAACTCCTACGCTAGAAGAGATAGTAGGTTATGCCGGTTTCGAAGGGAATCTCAAAAGTCAATATCCGGTAGCACCAAGAACAGTGACCCCTCACAAATTTTTGGACTTGTTAAGCATCAGTCGGGACATCCGAGACGGAAATCTGGCCAAAGGATTTTGTACCTTCTACTTTTTGTATCGATATTACGGGAATCCCTGTGGCTTCGAAACACCAGATAACGATCTTACTCACGCTGGAAATCAAGACAAGTGGGAAGCTCAGAGAGGATTAGCTTTCATAGTGGCGTTCTTGGGTATCTTGGTTTACCCAAGAAAAGACGGGAACATAGAGATGGGGCTAGTAGGGATAGCCGACTTTATGATGAAAAAGGCAAATGGGACTATAGTGCCGCTGATCTTGGCAGAAATTTATCGAGTTCTCACTCTCTGTCGAGAAGGAGCGAAGTTCTTTGAAGGGTGCAATATGCTGTTACAAATATGGATGGAGGAACACCTTTTCCACCGTCCTAGCTACTTGAATTGCGGTATGACTGGCCTTGAGTGCATTGGAAAACATGAAAAACGAGTAGAGGGTTATGAGTTTCCGGATGGTACAGAAGCATGGCATGCTCATTTGAGATCTTTGACCACAAATAAGATCGAATGGACATTCGGGTGGCTCTCAGTCAACGAAGTAATCTATATGTTGACTGATGTGTGTTTTTTGCTATTGATGGGTCTTCGGAGTATCCAGCCTTATGCTCCGCACAGAGTCTTACATCAGTTAGGCCGATACCAGACCATCCTACACAATGAAGATTTGAGTCGGCAAGTCATTGAGTTAGATCCAAAAGCTGCCTTCCCAGAAGAGAAAGTGCGCCGGATTTGGCATCAGCGCAGATTCTTAGGGCCTTATACTCAAGTACGAGACCTATCCAGAGGCAAGGTGGAGCCTAGTTATACTTCTTGGTATGGTAAAAGATCCCGAGCGCAACATGAACCTTACAGGACCGCAAAGAGGCCCCATGTCCAACAATTTACCAACGGAGCACAAGTGCAATGGGACTGGCTGACCAAAGAAAACGAGTACAGGGCTACTATAAGCAAATTGGAAAAGCAAGTCAGAGAACTTCAATTCGAGAATAGCTTGCAGGTCGCGGCGGATGAAGGAGGAAAGAAAAAGCTAGCCAAAGAAAATGAGGCCCTTCGAGCTCAAATTCAGAAAATGAAAGTAGCGGCAGAAAATCCAGCCCAAAGCGACAGAGACGAAAGACTCATCACTAACCTAAGGCAGAAAGTAAATGACTATAGTTTTGATTTGAACAAAGCAGAAAGTGAACTAGCCAAGGCTCGAAAGCAATTGGCTAAAAACGCAGAGGAATGAGTATGCCTGGTTAAGAAGTTGAGAGAAAGGTACGACGATGAGGTCGCAGTGTTAAAGAAAAGGGCCATCGCCACGGAAAACAAAATGATCAAACAGGCAAAAGACTTCAAAGTTGAAAGGGAACATTGTTATACAGCATTGGCGTAATTAGAAATAGATTTGCAACAACTTCAGGAGAAAAATCATGCGGCTGAGCAAACTTTGGAGGCCAGGGCCCAACAGATTGGGCGTTTGTTACAAGAAAAAGGCGTCATAAGAGAGAGAATTAGAAGCATCGCTGACTACATCGTTATGAAGTGCCAGATCTGTGAGGATATGACTCGTACTACCTTCTTTGCAGCAATAATGACATTTGTTAAACAGATAATGAGCTACTTGGATCGACTTCAAAGGGAGCTTGCATATAGGCCCGCGGTGAGACCGAATGATGTCACGCGGGCACCAGGAGCATTGATGTATTCATAATTTTTCCGGTCGAGTCTGCATTTCCCTTTTGTTAGCGTCTGTCAGTCATGTTGAGTTTGTATTTTCTTTATGCTAGAGTCCGTCGAGTTGTTTTCGAGTCTGTATTTTCTTCTGTTGGAGTATGAGGTCTATTTTCGGAGTCTGTATTTCACCTTTGCATTGAAATCTGTTAGTCTTTTGGAATTTATTAGTTTTGAGTTTGTAATGGAAGCATTTGTTTTTTTATGAAAACTAAAAATCCCAAAAATGTTTTATTTCACACTTATCTCCAAGAACTACGCTTGGTCTGATTCATGCGGGGTCATGATACGTAGGTAATCTCCATAGAATTCGACCTTAACCAAAGAACCAAAAAAAGAAGAAGAGAGAAATAAAATAAGAGGAAAAACAAGAAAGTAAAGAAAAGAAAAGAGCGGAAAGACAAGAAAGAAAAGAGAGAAAATAAGAAATCAAGAGAGAGTAAAAACAAAAAGAGAACAGAGGCAAGAATGAAAAGAAGGAAACGAAAAAGAAAGAAAAGGGGAAGTTTGCAATTAAAAAAAAGAAAAGGCCGGGATGATGCATGCAACCGATCAAATACATAATAGAGACGGTTAACTATTTAGGTGCATTCATGCCCAATGTGCGGTTATCAATCTATTAAAACCTAATCGCTAACAAGGTTGTTGTTTGATGTATTAAGTCCAGACAGGTGGTTAGTTGACTGGCATTCTGGCAACTCACTCATACAATACCCGATTGAAAGACAGGATGAATATGGCCAACCAGGAACCAGAAACAAGTATTGTCGACCCATCGAAAGAAGTGGAAGAATTGGACGTTAATGCAATGAGGGAAGAAATGTATAAGCTGAAGCAACAGATGGCTGAAATGTACCAAGCCTGGGCGAAAGGGCATCCACCACCGGTTTATCCCGCCAACCCTGCTTATATCCCACCATCAGCCCAACCCCTAGAGCCTCCCACTGTGAACTCATCTCCAGCCTTTCCCCTCTACCAACAATGTCATGGCGCCACTTCCCATACTTCTCAAGCTCTACCACCCAAACAAGTCTCATACCCTCCTCCACCAATTACACTTGTTTTTATGGCACCTCCACCTGCCACATTACACCGATCTTCTAGTGAACCCCTGTTCCAAACTCATGACAACCAGTACTATCCCCCTGAACCCACCTTTAAAGTTCCAAAGCCATATCCTTACACCCCTCATCTTGATCTCCCAGCAGAGACCGAGAAACCACCCAAAAATCCCGAGCATGAAGAGATGATCAGAAAGGTCAAAAGCTTAGAACAGTCGTTCCGAGATATGAGGGGGTTGGGAGGTCAAGTAAGTGTAGCCTATAAGGATTTATGTCTGTTCCCAGATGTTCAGTTGCTAGCAGGGTTCAAAATGCCCAAGTTTGACCTGTACGATGGGCATGGTGACCCAGTAGCACACTTAAGAGGATTTTGTAGCAAAATGAGAGGAGCAGGTGGAAGAGATGAATTGCTGATGTCATATTTCAGCCAAAGTCTGAGTGGATCAGCCTTAGAATGGTATACCAGACAAGATCACAACAGGTGGTACACATGGGACGATTTGGCCCAAGCCTTTGCCTGCCATTTTCAGTACAACCTCGAAATTATCCCAGACCGTCTGTCGTTGACAAAGCTTGAGAAGAAGCCCGGTGAGAGCTTCAAGGAATACGGATTCCGTTGGAGAGAGCAAGCAGCGAGGGTTGACCCTCCGATGAAAGAAAGCGAGATGGTTGATTATTTCTTGCAGGCTTTGGAACCCACTTATTTTGGTCACTTGGTATCAGCAGTAGGTAAGTCCTTTAATGAAGTCGTAAAAATGGGAGGCATGGTTGAAGAGGGACTCAAGTCCAACAAGATCATGAGTTATTCAGTGATCAAAGCGACTGCTCAGGCCATTCAAAACGGTACTGGTGGTGTGCTCAGGAAGAAGAAGAAGGAGGATGTTGTGACAATTGAGTCGAGAGCTTGGGTTGGATCCAGGAACCTTCCCTGTTACTACAACCATCTGCGACCCTATCTCCAAACTTACCCCCACACTCCATATAACCTACCACAACACTATTACCCACCGCCAGATCCCTATTTTTCTGTCAATCACGCACAAACTTATACCCAGCCGCCCGCTCACTCACAATGGCATGCGCCAGCTCCACAAAACCCATACCAAGCTCCACAAAATAACTATCCACCCCCAAAAGCCTACAGAAATCCGCCTGGAACGTGTTTTTGACCCAACCAAGCCTTTAAGAATGAAAGGTTGCAGAAGCAAAAGACTTTCACTCCATTGGGAGAATCATATGCTAGTCTATTCCACAGACTGAGATAGTTGGGTATGTTGAATCCGATCGAGGCTAAGTTGCCGAATCCCCTTCCCAGAAATCTTGACCGCTCGGTGAGTTGTGAGTATGGTTCAGGGGGCCCCAGGACATGACACAGAGAAATGCTGAAAATTGAAAACAGCCATTCAAGAACTCATTGGCACCAATCGGATTGAGGTCCAAGATCCGGAGGCGCCCAATATCAATCAGAATCCCTTGCCAGCCCATCATGAAACAAATATGATTGAGATAATGCATAAGGAAGGGGAGCCTAAGAAGCCTTCACAAATCGTCATGATGATTCGGGCTAGTGAAGCCAGGCCATTTGAAAAGTCAACAAGTGAGAAGTCTGTGATCAAGTTGAACAGGGAAAATAATGAATCATCTGTAGAGGTCAAGAAGGGGTCCTCAAGTGACGTTGCAGGAAAACATGAAAAAGCAAAAGTGGTTGTGCCAGGAGTGACGAACAAGCCTGTGGTAATTGTGAAGGGCGCCCCACAGATCCTGTCGTTATCAAACCAGTAACTCAATTACCGATAGTTAACAGCAAGGCAGTCCCATGGAATTATGAACGAGTGACAATGACTTACAAGGGGAAAGAGGTTAGAGAAGAAGTGTGTGAGACCCATGGTTTGACTCGATCGGGGAGATGCTTTGCCCCCAAAGAGTTGAGAAAAGCTAAGACCTCAAAAGATAATCCAGTGTTGGTGAAAAAAGCAGTGACCGAGGAAGAAGCAGAAGAATTTCTAAGAAAGATGAAAGTACAAGACTATTCCATTGTGGAGTAGTTAAGGAAGACACCAGCTCAGATCTCGCTCTTGTCATTATTGATCCATTCAGACGAACACCGTCGGGCTTTGATGAAGATCTTGAACGAAGTCCACATTCCTGACAAAATCTCAGTAAACCACTTGGAAAAGATAGCTAACAAGATATTTGAGGTAAACCGAGTCACTTTTTCTGATGATGAGTTGCCCGTGGAGGGTACCGAGCACAATAGAGCCCTCTATCTGACGGTGAAATACAAAGATTCTGTGGTTACTCGGGTACTGGTTGAAAATGGGTCTAGCGCGAACATTTGTCCTCTCTCCACATTGAACAAGCTGAAAGTGGAGGATGAAAGAATTCACAAGAACAATATTTGCGTTCGGGGATTCGATGGTGGAGGGAAAGATTAAGTCGGGGACATAGTTCTTGAGCTCACAATAGGGCCAATTGAATTTACTATGGAATTCCAAGTGCTCGATGTGGCCGTTTCCTATAATCTGCTGTTGGGACAACCTTGGATTCATGCTGCCAAAGTGGTCCCGTCTACTCTGCATCAAGTTGTCAAGTTTGAATGGGATCGACAAGAAATTGTCGTACACGGCGAGGATAATTTGTGTGTACCCAATGATGCCATTGTTCCGCTCATAGAGGTTGAAGACGACAAGGGGCCATGGGTTTATCAAATTTTCGACACAGTATCGGTAGAGAAAATTCTGGAAGGAAAGTGTGTTCCAACTCCAAAGATGGTTGCGGCGTCAGTCATGGTAGCTGTTGAAATGTTGAAAAATGGTTTCATACCGGGCAAGGGTTTGGGTGCATCTCTGCAAGGTATTGTGCAGCCAGTTTCTCTTCCAAAGAATCTGGATACTTTTGGTCTGGGGTTCAAGCCTACAGTTGCAGATGTGAGTCGAGCCTGCAAGATGAAACAGAAAGCATGGGCATTGCCAAGGCCAATCCCGCGCCTGTCTAGATCATTCGTCAGGCCGGGTATCAGAAAGCAATTGTTGTCAAAGGTTCCTGGATCATTGATCGGTACGATGGAGACTTGGAAAAGGGGTTCGAAAGGTTATTCGCCGAGGTTAACATGGTTGAAGCTGGGGAAGGGTCCAACAAGGCAGATGTGCAATTCGTGGGACCACGTGCAAAAGTCAACAACTGGGAAGCTACTCATCTTCCTACCCGGAGGGAGTCTTGGTAGTGGGTTTTGATTTTCTTTTAGTTGTCTGGATTATTCCAGGGTCTGTAATTCAGATATTATGTTCCGTCCAGTTGGATGTGTTAAAACCCTGTTATCTTTATATTCAATGAAATGCAATTGTTCCTTTCCCTTCATTTCTTCTAATTTTGTTTTTGTTTTCTTCTTTTGTACAGTTCTTTTTATGCTGATATCAATGACATGACATGCATGAGGAATCTTCGGCCCAGTTTTAAAAGCCAATCTAACTCTAAAATAATAATACAAGAAATTGAGTGTGATGACGAGTTGGAATTTGATGATGATGAGGCCTATGAAGAAATTAGTAAAGAACTAAGACATTTTGAGGAAAAGCCCAAACCTAATTTGAACGATAAAGAAGTAGTTAATCTAGGGGACCAAGATAATGTCTGTGAAATTAAAATAAGTGTACATCTGGAACCTCAACTCAGGGAGGAGATAATTAAAGCACTATTCGAATACAAAGATGTTTTTGCATGGTCCTATGACGACATGCCGGGTCTGAGCACTGATTTAGTGGTTCACAAGTTGCCCACTGACCCAGCATTCCCTCCTGTCAAACAGAAGTTGAGAAAGTTCAAAACAGATATGAGTGTAAAATCAAAGAAGAAGTCACCAAGCAGTTCGATGCCAAAGTCATTCGGTTCACCCGATATCCCACCTGGTTAGCCAATGTTGTGCCTGTGCCAAAGAAGGATGGAAAGACTAGGGTGTGTGTCGATTATCAGGATCTCAACAAGGTGAGTCCAAAAGACAATTTCCCATTGTCGAACATCCATATCTTGATTGATTATTGCGCCAAACATGAGATTGGTTCTTTTGTAGATTGTTATGCGGGTTATCATCAGATCTTAATGGACGAGGAAGATGCAGAAAAGACGGCATTCATCACGTCGTGGGGAACGTACTGCTATCGGGTCATGCCATTTGGCTTAAAGAATGCTGAGGCAACCTACATGAGGGCAATGACAACAATATTCCATGATATGATACACCAGGAAATTGAGGTGTACGTGGATGATGTGATCGTGAAGTCTAGAAAGCAGTCTGACCATGTCAGGGATCTGAAGAAGTTCTTCCGAAGGCTTTGTAGGTATAGTCTCAAGCTTAATCCTACAAAGTGTGCTTTTGGGGTGCCGTCTAGAAAGTTGTTGGGGTTCGTAGTCAGCCGCAAGGGCATTGAACTGGATCCATCGAAAGTCAAGTCCATCCAGGAATTGCCACCTCCGAGGAACAAGACCGAGGTGATGAGTTTATTGGGGAGATTGAATTATATCAGCAGGTTCATCGCTCAGATCACGACAACATGCGAGCCTATCTTCAAACTGTTAAAGAAAGATGATGCGGTCAAATGGACAGATGAATGTTAGGAGGCGTTTGATAGGATAAAGGTGTATTTGTCAAATCCACCAGTGTTGGTCCCACCAGAACCAGGGCGACTTTTGATTCTATACTTGACGGTTTTGGACAATTCATTCGGCTATGTATTGGGTCGACATGACATCACTGGCAGGAAGGAGCAAGCCATATATTATCTCAACAAGAAATTCATGTCGTATGAGGTTAAGTACACTCAGCTTGAGAGGACATGTTGCGCCCTAACTTGGGTGGCACAGAAACTGAAACATTATTTGTCATCTTATACTACCTACCTCATATCTCGCTTGGATCTATTGAAGTATATCTTTCAGAAGCCTATGCCCACGGGGAGACTTGCAAAGTGGCAGATCTTGCTCACAGAGTTTGACATTATCTACGTGACTCAAACTGCAATGAAGGCACAGGCCTTGGCGGACCATTTGGCCGAGAACCCGGTTGATGAAGATTATGAACCTTTGAAAACTTATTTCCCTGATGAAGAGGTGATGCACATTGATGAGTAGGAACAAGTCGAGAAGCCTGGATGGAAACTTTTCTTTGATGGGGCTGCAAACATGAAGGGAGTGGGGATATGAGCAGTACTTATTTCTGAAACAGGGTAGCACTACCCTGTTACGGCTCAGCTTCGTTTTTACTGTACCAACAACATGGTTGAGTACGAGGCATGTATTCTGGGTTTAAGGTTAGCTGTGGATATGGGTGTCCAGGAAGTCTTGGTCTTGGGTGACTCGGACCTCCTGGTGCACCAAATTCAGGGATAATGGGAAACACGGGATTTGAAACTCATACCATACAGACAATGTTTGCATGATCTTTGTCAACAGTTTCAGTCAATAGAATTCAGGCATATCCCAAGGATCCATAATGCTTATGTGGACCCTTTGCAGATTCAGGTCCGTGATCAACATGCTTACTGTAATATGGTAGAAAAAGAACTTGATGAGGAGCCATGTTTCCACGATAGCAAAGAATACCCCCGGATGGGGGTATATCCGGTACAGGCCATATGTGATCAGAAAAGAACAATTTGATGATTGGCAAGCGGATTTTTCTTCAGTGGAGGGGTGTTATACAAAAGAACTCCAGATCTTGGATTGCTAAAATGCATAGATGCCAGATAGGCCATAGTTATCATGACTGAGGTACAATCCGGAGTTTGTGGACTGCACATGATTAGGTACGTTCTGGCAAAAGAAGATTCTCCGAGCAGGTTATTACTGGCTCACTATGGAGCGAGATTGCATCAGTTTTGTGTGCAAGTGTCATCAGTTCTAGGTGAACGGAGATTTGATTCATTCCCCACCATCTGAATTGCATACCATGTCGGCACCATGGCCCTTTGTTGCTTGGGGCATGGATGTCAATGGGCCAATCGAGCCAGCAGCATCAAATGGACACAGGTTTATTCTGGTAACCATTAATTATTTCACCAAGTGGGTTGATGCGAAAACTTTCAAATCTGTGACTAAGAAAGCAGTGGTCGATTTTGTGCATTCAAATATCATCTATCGGATTAGGATTCCGAAGGTAATCATCACGGACAATGGCACTAATCTCAACAGTCATCTAATGACAGAGACATGTCAGCAGTTTAAGATTATACATCGCAATTCCACCCCATATCGCCCTAAGGCGAATGGAGCAGTCGAAGCAGCCAACAAGAATATAAAGAAGATACTTCAAAAAATGGTGGAAGGTTCTAGACAGTGGCATGAAAAGCTGCCGTTTGCATTGCTGGGTTATCGCACTATCGTCCGTACTTCAGTAGGGGCCACTCCTTATTTGTTGGTGTATGGCACGGAGGCAGTAATACCCGCAGAAATTGAAATCCCATCCCTTCATATTGTCGCTGAGGCAGAAATTGATGACGTTGAATGGGTCAAAACCTGCTTGGAGCAATTAAGTCTGATAGATGAAAAGAGATTGGCAGCAGTATATTACGGCCAATTGTACCAACAGAGAATGGCGAGGGCATATAACAAGAAGGTACGTCCACGAAAGTTCGAAGTGGGTTAGTTAGTGTTGAGACGTATCTTGCCTCATCAGGCTGAAGCAAAAGGAAAGTTCGCCCCGAATTGGCAGGGGCCATTTGTCGTAACTAGAGTGTTTTCCAATGTCGCGTTATATTTGATAGATGTAGAAGGGAAATCTGTAGAAATGACTATCAATTGCGATGTAGTCAAGAGATACTATGTATGATTTCTTCGTTTGATTGTCTTTGTATTTGTTTGCATTTGGCATATTTTGAAGATTGAAATGACGAAGGCATTTTGTTCTGCTATCTAAACACCTTATCCCTCGTTAACCCTTTTGAGCCCTATTTATTTTCTTTGATACCCCTCTTTTAGAATCGGTAGTGAATATCAGAAACACAGACGTGAAAGATAAGAAAAAGAGAAGAAAAATGAAAAGGAGAAGAGAAAGAAAAGAATGAAAAGAAAAAGAGAAGGAAAGAAAAAACAACAAAAAGAGAAAAGAAAGCAAAAAAGAGAAAGAGAAAATCACAACAACAAAGTAATTCCTATGACATGAACTACGTTCGACCTGATTCCTTTTAAGGATACGTAGGCAGCCTCACAGTTCGGTCTCATCAAACAAAAATCCAAAAGCCCCCAAGCAAGAAACTGGGGTAGAAATTGTGGTTGTTGTGAGAAACCTGATTCCGAAAGTTGTAACTTAACCTATTTGAATAGTTTTGAGCCTTTTATACCCTTTCTTTCTAACCCTGTCCAAAAGCCCATATTACGGTCCAAAGAAAGACATTCCGATCAGTCTTTGAGAAATGCCATGTCGAGCAAGTAAAGGTGATTCATGTCGGGGGCAACACTCTAGTTCAAGCAGGAAGAATAAAAATGAGAGAGTCTTATTGGTGAAATCCTTCACAGGCACCGTAAGGCGACGGGAGTTGAGAGAAATAAAATGAGATAGTCTTATTGGTGAAAACCCTCACGGGTAACTTGAGGCGAAAGTGAGTTGAAAAGTCAACAAGTGAGAAAGGTCTGTTGGTGGAAAACTGTTTCAAGGCACCGCAGGATGAACAAGGTCAAGGTTGGGTAAAGTAACCAGGTCATGGAAATTCCGAGGTGACAAATTACGGCAACTGAAAGTTGATAGGTTGGACAGATTGGGCCAATTAATCCGAAATGCATGTCATGATCATTGGTACCGCCTGTTCCACTCTGATAAGTTTTTTTTCTTTTTCCCTTTGTAGCAGTCATCTGGTTTTGGATTCTTCTTATCCTTAACCTGCAAAGTCATTGCATTTCATTTTCTTTTGGGTTTATTTATCTAAGATGTTTTAATGTCAGTCTTGTCCCAAGTAAGTGGAAAAGAGTTTCAAAGCTCACTACCAACTCCCAAAATTGCAAATCACAACGTGGTCAGAGCATATTAAAGACAACATGATGTAAGGTGGGGTACAAGGAATCACCGGAAGTTTCATCGGTGGAATGGTTTAGTAATGTCATGGGAGATGCAAAGGTTCAGATAGAGGGGTTAGAGGTGTGAAACATCAACATGGGTATAGAACACTCGGTTCATCAAAGGTCGTGGGATTTGAAAGTCAGTTAGAAAGTTAAAGCGGTTCAGGGCCAGTTCGGAAAAGCTGTTCAGAAAAACAATGCAGTGGAAATATCTTTAGCAAGAATTCCATCAGCTAACCACCACTTTAAACTGACAAAATTTTCTTTGATTGAAACAGGGGCAGAAATCTCGTTTGTTTCGAAGAAACCTTCCGTGGAGAAAGGTAGTCACCAAACAGGTTCTATTTTGATTTTCAAGACCCTCCTGGACAATGGGACCTAGTTTAAAGTTCAGAAATAGCATAATCTAGCATAAATGTATCCCAAGGGAATATAAGTCGGCTTAGAAGTTTGTATGTTCGAGATAGGATTCAATTAGGAGTTTTCAGGACCCTCATGAATAATGAGACTTAGTTTTAAGATTTCGATTGGATAATAACATTTAGCGTAAGTTCTGCTATAGGGTAGTATAATTCATCCATAAAAGTTGTCACTCTTAAGATAAAACTTGAATTTTGATTTTCAGGACCCTCCTAGATAATGGGGAGTAGTTGAAGACCCTCTTAGATAACAAGATTTAGCAGAAGTCGCACTTTAGAAGATATAACTAAGATTTTTAATGGTCGCTTAACTAGGAGTTTTCAGGACCCTCCTAGATAATGGGACCCAGCTTTCAAATTCTTAGTAATATTTGGTAATATGATTCAGTTAACACTTACATCTGGGCCCAGCCACCAAACTGGGGCAGAAACGTTTCTTTGTTTTTGTCTATTTTGTTGAAGTCAGGAGCCCGCTTGGAGAGCAGGGAATACATTTCAAGTTAGCAGTCAGGAGCCCGCCTGGAGAGCAGGGAATACATTTCAAGTTAGCAGTCAGGAGCACGCCTGGAGAGCAGGGAATACATTTCAAGTTAGCAGTCAGAAGCCCTCCTGGAGAGCAGTGAATACTTTTAAGTTCAGCGATCAGGAGCCCGCCTGGAGAACAAGGGAGCACAAATTAGGTTTTAGCTTTCAAATCTTGTGTTTTGTCTATTGTGAAGTCAGGAGGCTGCCTGGAAAGCATGGAATACTTTCAAATGCAGCCGTCAGGAGCCCGTCTGGAGAACAAGGGAGCACAATTTAGGTTTAAGCTTTCAAATCCTGTGTTTTGTCTATTGTGAAGTCAGGAGCCCGCCTGGAAAGCATGGAATACTTTCAAATGTAGCAGTCAGGAGCCCCCCTGAAAAGCAGGGAATACTTTCAAGTTTAGCCGTCAGGAGCCCGCCTGGAGACAAGGGAGTACAATTCAAGTTTGGGTTTTCAAATTCTTATTGATATTCGGTAATGTGATTCGTTTCTACACTTACACATGGGCCCACATACCCAAACTGGGGCAGAAAATTTTCTTTGTTTTGTCTATTTTGCTGAAGTCAGGAGCCCGCCTGGATAGCATGGGAATACATTCACATTTTGAAGTCAGAATCCCGCCTGGATAGCATGGGAATACATTTAAGTTCAGCGATCAGGAGCCTTCCTGGAGAGCATGGGAATACATATCAAGTTCAGCAGTCAGGCACCCGCCTGGAGAAAGGGAAGCATCTCAATTTACAATTCAAGACGACAACAAAGGAGTTTTATCGAGAGAATACAAGACAACAAGGCAACAAGAAACATAAGATCAAGTTTGAAGACCAAGATAGGAATTTGTAAAGCACAGATCATAGTCTAGTCTAGCTTCTGTTATTTTTGACATGGTGTAATAAGGGGTTCAGTGAGCAGCAGCAACAACAACAGTGAAATCACAGCTCCATTGTAGTCCCAGCTACCAGACATTTCCGAACTACACTGACCTGATTCCTTTATAGCCAAGGATATGTAGGCAACCTCGGAAGCAAGGTGCGGTCAAATCTTTCAAAAATGCTTCCCACAGAGTATTCAAACGGGCAAAAATTGCTCGTATCCGCTCACTTTATCTTTGCACGAAAACTCTTCGTGTTTCCGGGCAAAGAGGGGCAGCTGTGAGCACGTGATTTTTGCCCTATACGAATTATTCCAACAAATTCAAAGCAAAATAATTTCTTTCAGGGTTTGCAATTTTGTTGGATTTTGTGGCATTTTCTGTTAATTATTTGCATTTGTCTATGCACGTTTATTTTATTTTATTCACAAAAATACAAAAATATCACGCACTGCATTTAGGATTTGATTTTATATTTTTTTTAGATTAATTGGTAAATTAGTATGTTTTATAAAGTATGAAAAGCACAAAAATTAGTTTAATTTGCACTTTTAATTTTAGCTTTGATGTTGAGTAGCTTTCTTTTGTTAATATTATAATTAATTGTGTCAATTATCATTTTAGGTTTAATTAATTTTGTTTAGTTCTAGGAATTAATTCTGATTTTTAATTAAATTTCGGAAAAAAAAGAGAAAAGGAAAAGAAAGAAATGAAAGGAAATCCAAATCTGGGCTCAAACCAATTTAATTGTCCCAGCCCAAACAAAAATTACCCAATACCCGACCCAAACCACCCTAACCCGGTCCGGTTTCCCCCCAAACCAAACGACGTCGTTTCATGGGCAACAAATTAGGACCGTCGAGGTTTCTTGATCGGATGGTCCTGAAGCCCGGGTCACTTAGTATTTAAATGTCCAAACCTGCCCCCTACCCCCCCCTCTCATCTCTTTCACCCGACTCTCATCATCCTTGTCAAAACCGCCAGCCGAAAATCGTCTCCGCCGGCGACGATGCTCCGATCGACCCCAAACTTACACCAAATACCCTCCTCCATCTCCACATCCCAAATCTGCACCCCTTTTCCCTCAAATCGAACCCCGACTATTCGAATCTCAATTCGAAACCTTAAACCCTAACCGCCGTCCTAGAATTCCCAACCCCTACCCGGCGGCGTCGACTCCTTTCCCACCGAATTAACCCTAAATAATCACCATAACCTCCTCATCCCAGATGCCCAACCCACTACCCTCGAATCTCCCCGGAGCTGTTCGAATCTCAAATCAAAAAAAAAACCTTAGTTCCACAAATCCAAATCCAACAGGGTTTCTGACGGTTCTGGGCTATAATGGCCTTTAATCGTGTGTTTTCACACAAAAACACCCGATTAAAGACTGTTCTTGTCGAGAAAGTTGACGGAGGCTTCAAATTGTTCCAAATCTGTCCGTGTTTTTTGGTATTTCCTTGGTTTTCATTACGTTTCTTTTGCTTTTTTTCTTCTTTTATTGTCATCTGCGTCTTCCTCTCATTCTGGACTTCTTAGTGTTTTAAAGTCATCTTTTTGTCCATGGGTGAGTGCTTGACAATCCGCCTGTTTCATTTGGCTATTGTTTGAAATTAATTAAGTCACTGCTTTTCTTTTGGGTTTTGGGTTTTTGCTTGATGGGTTCCGAATTTTGCCTATGGCTCATTAAATTGGGATGTTGAATTAGGCTCAATTTGAGCCTGAAATCTACAAAGCCAGAAGTGGATTTGGCCCAATGACCCATGCTGGACTGGTTTAATACTAGGTCAAGTTGACCCATGATTCATGGGAATTTTACTAGGGTAAATAACCATGGTTTTAGGGGTAGTTTAGGTAATTGGTTGAGGGAATCTCTTAAATAACTGCCTAGGAAGCTTCCTAGAAGCTGGGATTGAGACTTATATGAAATGTTGATTCTAAAACTAAGGACATGAGAGCAAAATGAAAATTCAAAAAGGGTTCAAGTACAAAACTGAACCCATTCTTTGCTGCCCTGGTGCCTTGCCTATAAAGGCAGTCTTTCTTGCCTTTCAAGGTAGACCCAAGAGAATTAAGAGAAAGATCAGAAGAAAAACAATAGCGGGTGAAAAATCTCATAAAAATCACTGTTTCATTCAGTTTTCCTTTGTGATTCTTGAAGTCGTCAATTTCTGAAATAATTTTCTTGACTCATATGGGGTAAAAATGGATTGAACTTGGTATTGAAAGAGTTGGTTTAAGTTTGCTGATTGGTTTACTGTTCCATTGATTTTTCTGAGTGGATTATCACTGTTTCAATTGCTAAAGCTGGGCTGGCTGTTACTGTTTGTTGCTGAATCCCTCATTTTTCTGTTTTGATTTGAATTCCAGGTACATTTTCTAAACTTTACTTGATGTAAGTTTCAGTTTGAAGATGGAAATGAGAGGTTAAGGGAGGGCAGCAGACTTACCTGAGTTTTGTTTACCTTTTTTTATTATTTGTGCTTTAGATTGCATGAATCATTGTGCATTATAGTTGGTTTCCGTTTGAATGGTGAAGTTCCTATAGCTTTATTTGGTTTGAGACTGTTGGAATGTATGTAAAGGACTCAATCAAGTTATTATATCTCAAATGTGTTTGAGCCTTAAATGAAGTAAGTAGGTATGCTTGGTAGTATTCTCATACTTGAATTGATGCTAACGAGACTAAGAGAAAAATGATTAATGTTTGGTATGCTGTTAGAGGATTCTGTGGGGTGTTGAAACACAATAGTGTTGTTTGGAAATGAGATTGATTAGCTGATGTAGCACCAAAACTTTTGATTGCTGGCCTGGGTACTGTCAATATCGAAAGAATTTAACTGTGCATATTTGATTGTTTCAAAGTCTTGGTTACTTGATCCTT
This sequence comes from Nicotiana sylvestris, assembly GCF_000393655.2. Lineage (NCBI taxonomy): Eukaryota > Viridiplantae > Streptophyta > Magnoliopsida > Solanales > Solanaceae > Nicotiana > Nicotiana sylvestris. The sequence goes on from NC_091061.1 coordinate 98,495,154, forward strand.
TAAGTTTGTTAATGTGAGGTCTAAACAAGGTTAAATTCCCATGTTAGCAGTGTAAGCTGATTCAGGGCTTTGAAAATTAAGAGTCGTGTGCCACGTAGTTGGGTTCTAATCGTTTTCAAATCATGGCGTCGCTAAAGCTTCTTGTAATTATCCATTGGTCCGTCAAAGGGTGCTTTTCAAATTGTTGCGTCCATGTTAGTTCAGCATTAATTTCTGTCATTTCGATCCCTGCTTGCACGCTGTAAGGGCTCGATAGTGAGTCCAGTTCGTAGTAGCTTCATGTGATTTGAAATTGGGCTCACCTTAGGCCCAAATGCGTGGGAATAGGATCTGGATCCTTTGTCGCCTTTTCAGCCCCGTTTGCTGATTACTAGTCCATATTAACTAAGACCCATCCGCCCAAGTTGAACAAATCAGCCCTGTTTTCTGATTAATATCAATTAGTCGTACTCTTAAGTAGTTTCAAGGGGTGCTATTAAATAGAAGATAGTGCGTGGCCCTTGAGTTTAATTTAGAAACCTCTTGATTAGAATAAATCGAGGTACGCCATGCCAAACAAAAATGACAATTGCATGGCCCTCGTGTAATTAATTTTATTTTGATCCTTAGAGTTTGAGGTATGCCATTTAGCGAATTTTCCATGGCCCTCGCAAAGTTAAAACGCGTAGTTGCTTTAGGCGCGCTATTTTAATAATTTACCTTCCTAAAACTCGGGTGTGCATTTCATGTGACCCAAATCAAATCTTAAAACGTTGAATAAAATATGTTTAGGATTGCGGGTGCATTTCATATGGCGCGATCCAAAGACATGTTTTAAACGACGTTCAATCTTCTTTAAAAATTAAATAAAAGCGGTTAAAAAGTTAAAATCGGCACATAGGTTCATAACTGATTAAAATCATATAATTAAGCTGATTATAATAGTTGAGCAACCGTGCTAGAACCACGGAACTCGGGAATGCCTAATACCTTCTCCCGGGTTAACAGAATTCCTTACTCGGATTCCTGGTTCGCGAACTGTTAAACAGAGTCATATTTTCCTCGATTCGGGATTCAACCGGTGACTTGGGACACCATAAATCTTCCAAGTGGCGACTCTGAATCTTTAATAAGTAAATCCCATTTCGATTGTCTTTTAATTGGAAAACTTCCGTTATACCCTTTCGCAAGTGCTTTTTTTTGAAAAATTGCACTTATAATTTGCAAGTGCTTTTTTTTATTTCAAACTTATAAATTGAATTTTACACTTAACAACAAATAAATTAACGAAAAAAGAGTAAATTCAAAGGTTTTGCATTGCCTTAGTAAGTTCTTCATAATCAATATGAACTTCTTGGCCATTTTCTGGAGTGTTAAATTCATATTGGTTGTGATGTGTTAATATATCTCCAAGTTCCTCGTCTTCTGGTATATTAACATCTTCACATCCCTGATTTCTTCGTTCCAATCTAATCCAATCTCTGAAACATACTAAAACTTCCAAAGCATTGCTTCCCAATGAGTGGCGGGTATCTCCAAGTTGTTGTTTTGCTTAACTAAATGCACTCTCCGATGCAACAGCTGAAATTGGCACATCCACCACGTCCCGGGCCATAGCGGAAAGAATAGGAAATTGCTTTTCATTCTCATTCTACCATCCCAACGGTGAAAATTCCTTTGTACGAGGCTCTTTTTGCTTTTACAAGCAGAATTGAAGTTCATCAATGTTCCTGCTACTGGTTTGAGCGGTAGGAAATATAGAAAAAGTATTAAAACTATCAAGGTTGTCCTTTAATCCCAGTCATTTTAAAAATTAACGCCCTGATCCCCCCGCTTTCCCCGTGTTTGTTTCTGCTATTGTGAGTTGTTGGGGGGATTCGTTTTGAGTTTTGGAGTTTTTGGGACACTTAGTCCCCAAATGGGAGTTTAAGCTTTAGAATTTGGATTGCAGTCGAAACAGTGTGAAGACGACATCGGAATGGAATTCTGTTGATTCTATTAGCTCCGTTAGGTGATTTCGGGCTTAGGGGCGTGTTGGTATTGTGTTTTGGGGTCCGTAGCTTATTTAGGCTTGAAATGCTGAAAGTTGAAATTTTGAAGTTTCCGGATCGATAGTGAGATTTTGATATCAGGGTCAAAATCTGATTCTAAAAGTTGGAATCGCTCTGTAGTGTTGAATGTGACTTGTGTGCAAAATTTGTGGTCAATCGGGCTTGGTTTGGTTGGTTTCGGCATCGGTTGTAGAATTCTTGAAATTTCAAGTTATTTAGGTTTGTATTGGAGGGTAATTCGTGGTTTTAGCATTATTTGATGTGATTCAAGGGTTGGACTAAGTTTGTATGATGTTTTAGGATTGGTTGGCATATTTGGTTGAGGTCCTAGGGGCCTCGGGTGAGTTTCAGATGTTTAACAGATTGGAATTTTGACTTAGGCAAAATCTGAGGTTGTTGAACCTGTCATAACCGCACCTGCGTGTGCGGGACCACAGGTGCGGCACCACAGAAGCGGTTTGGGAACTGCAGGTGCGGTCTGAAGCACAAGTGAAGCTGGTCGCAAATGCGGTTCAAGGACCGCAGAAGCGGACCGCATCTGCGAGTATAGGGTCGCAGGTACGATTTATGGCCGTTTGAAGAAAATTCACAGGTGTAGAGTAGGAGCCGCAGGAGAGGGACCGCAGGTGCGGTCAACCCCTTGCGGATGCGGAAATCGCTGGGTAGAAAAAGAGGAAATCAAGGGTTTGAGTTCATAAGTTGGATAATCGAATTGGAGCTCGGTAGAGGGCGATTTCTGGAGAGATTTTGAAGAAGGAAGATTGGGTAATGAATCATAACTCTAATTTGGTTCTAATACATTAATCTATTGTTAGTTTTATCATTTAATTTCGGTATTTGAATGAAAAATTGGGGAAAAGTTGAGAAAAGTTCTTAGACCTAATTTTGGGATTTTTATCGAGGTTTTGGTATCGGATTTGAGTGATTTTGGTATGGTTAGACTCGTGAGTGAATGTGTGTTCATAATTTGTGATTTTTACCCTATTCCGAGATGTGGGCCTAGGGTGGATATTTGGGTATTTTTCTATTTTCTTGCCTTAGCTTCGATTCATTTAGCAAAATTCGTTGTTTGTAGTTATATTTACATTATGAAGTTTATTTGATTAGATTTGGGCCACTCGGAGTTGGATACTCGTGGCAAGAGCATGGTTTCAGATTGATTTTGAGCTGGTTCGAGGTAAGTGGCTTGCCTAACCTTGTGTGAGGGAACTCTCCTTATGATTTTGGTACTGTTGTTATATGAGTGCTGGGTACATGAGGTGACGAGTGCGTACACGTGCTAATTATTGAAAAACTATGTTTTTATTAAGTAAATATCTATGTCTTCTTATAATTGAGCAATACCTGTACTTGAAGCCTCTTGTTTAGTTTAGGAAAAGCATTCTTATGTGATTTAATTGTCTTACCTGCTTTAACTGCATGTATTTCCGTGCAACATGTTTAGAGTAGAATTCATGTTTATTCTCGAATAGAAGTGTAAATTCTTTCTTGAGACTGTTGTGTGTTTACTTTGGGACTACGAGACGATTTTTCCCGGGAGATCCTCCTGCATGTTTATTTTGGGACTCGGCATCGGAATTTCGGGAGATCCCCATGCACTTTTACGTTTGGTACTACGGGATGACACCCTGGAGATTCCCCTGTACTGGATATTTACTTTGGGACTACAGATTAATATTCCGGGAGTTTCCCTTTTATATTTATGATTCGGACTACTGGACGATATCCCGGAAGATCCTCTGTACATTTACGTTTGGGGCTACGGGATGATATCCTGGGAAATCCCGTATTGCTATTTCTGTGTACTGAGTATATTCTATCTGTGATTTTACTCTTTATCGATTGTTAGTATTTTTAATTATACTGTCGCACTTCATACTATTTTACCTTATCTTATATATATAACCAGTAGGGCCCTGACCTTCCTCGTCACTACCTGACCGAGGTTAGGCTTGGCACTTACTGGGTACCGCTGTGGTATACTCATGCCCTTTCCTACATATATTTTTCATGTGTAGATTCAGGTTCTTCTGCTCAACCGTTCTATCAGTAAGGCGGGCAACATCAGAGACTTCAAGGTTTAGATTTCCTATATTTTCTTTTGATTAGACATTCTGGAGTTAGAACACTATGTAGTATCTATAGCTTGTGATTTAATGAGATTCCGTGTTTTGGGAGTTGATTTGGTTTTGAGAGTGATTATTTGTATATGCCGAGCGGCATCTTAAATGCTTTTATTATGTTTTATTCTGCAGTTTTTGCTAGTTTCGTATTCTGTTTCCTTTTTCTGTAATTTGTTAGGCTTACCTAGTCGTAGAGACTAGGTGCCGTCATGACAGTTCACGAAGTGTGAACTTGGGTCGTGACAAGTTGGTATCAGAGAACGTCAGTACAATGACCCTCATTTGCTTGTCCTCAAGGATAAGGTTCTGCATGGTGATGCCAGAGATGTGACTATTGGTGATGATGGGGTATTGAGGATGCAGGGTCGGATATGTGTACCCAATGTTGATAGGCTTCAGGAGTTGATTCTAGAGGAGGCCCATAGTTTGCGGTATTCCATCCATCCGGGTGCCGCGAAGATGTACCAGGATTTGAGACAACACTATTGGTGGAGGCGAATGAAGAAGGATATAGTTGGGTTTGTAGCTCAGTGCCTCAATTGTCAGCAGGTAAAGTATGAGCGCCCGAGACCGTGTGGGTTGCTTCAGTAGATAGAGATTCCCGAGTGGAAGTGGGAGCGGATAACCATGGAATTCGTAGTTGGACTCCCATGGACTTTGAGGAAGTTCGATGCCATTTGGGTGATTGTGCATCAGCTGACCAAGTCTGTGCACTTCATTCCTGTGTGTACTACCTATTATTCGAAGCGGTTGGCGGAGATTTATATCCTGGGAGATTGTTCATCTGCATGGTATTCCAATTTCCATCATTTCAGGCAGAGGTACTTAGTTCACGTCACGGTTCTAGAGGGTCGTACAGCATGAGTTTGGTACTCGGGTGGAGCTGAGAACAACATTTCACCCTAGATGGATGGACAGTCCGATCGCACTATTCAGATTCTTGAGGATATGCTCTGTGCGTGTGTGATGGAGTTTGGAAATTCTTGGGATCAGTTCTTGCCACTGGCGGAGTTTGCCTACACAACAGTTATCAGTCCAACATTCAGATGGCACTGTATGAGGCTTTGTATGGTAGGCGGTGTAGATCCCTGGTGGGTTGGTTTGAGCCGGGTGAGGCTAGATTATTAGGCACAAACTTGGTTCAGGATACCTTAGAGAAGGTTAAGGTGATTCAGGATAGACTTCGTACAACCTAGTCAAGACAGAAGAGTTATGCGGACTGGAAGGTTCGTGATGTTTCCTATATGGTTGGAAAGCAGGTCTTGCTTCGGGTTTCGCTTATGAATGGCGTAATGAGATTTGGGAAGAAGGGGAAATTGAGTCCAAGGTTTATTGGTCCTTTTGAGGTATTGAAACGTGTTGGTGAGGTTGACTATGAGCTTGCCTTACCTCCCAGCTTGGCAGGGGTTCATCCGGTATTTCATGTTTCGATGCTCCAAAAGTATCGCGGTGATTCGTCGCACGTGTTAGATTTCAGTTCAGCCCGGTAGGACAAGGATATATCTTATGTTCAGGAGCTAGTGGAGATATTGGACATGCAGGTTCGAAAGCTGAGGTCAAAGAACATTACATCAGTGAAGGTTCAATGGCGGGGTCATGTCACGACCCAAACCAATGGGCCGCGACGGGTGTCTGAGTCCTACTTGTCAAAAATCCCTAAGCAGGCATCTAAGATATGAACCTTAATAATATCTTCTGAATTAAGAAAATAACATACATGAATGAAACCTGTCAAATAGGCATATGTACGTATACATGCAGAATACAGTTGGCGAGATGGCAAGGCTACTATAGACAACTATACATCCAAAACTGAAAGCCGACAAGGCCACATACAACCCAACTAGACATACTGTCTACAGACCTCTAATAGAAATATAACTGTACGAAGACGAGACTGAGCCACGTCATAACCATATATATATATATATACACAAACATATCGTACCAAAATCAAAAGCAGCTCCAGATCAAGTGGAGCATAACGCCAACTCTCGCTGATCAGGGATCATAAGAAGACGGACCTTCAGCTTGCCTACATGCACCTGCGTGTATGAAACACATGCCCCGTGAAGTAGGGCATAAGTACGAAAAATGTACTGAGTATGTAAGGCATGAATATATATATATATATATACACGTATATAGCAACATCTGGTCATGGGTCAATGTACATGTATAAATGAATGAAATGCATGAAAAATATGTAATAGTCTCAATATTCCTTCCGGATAAACTTTTTCAACTGCGTATTATTCTAAGACCCATGAACAAAAGGTAATAGTAATTCACATGGGGAATCAAGAATATAGACACCCCTAGTATTCTATGAATAGAATAATTTATGGAAACTATGCATTTGCTAGTTTTTTCTATATAATTTGAACCATGCCAAAAGAAAGAAGGGATGGGCTTAACATACCTGGAATAGAAAAACTTCGTATATTATTCTTGGCGAAGATTGCACCGTACTCCTTTAGAACCGCAAAATTTGGATGGAATTAAATTTCTGCTCGTTGAAGTGCTTGAACGATTGTACTTCTGTTCTTGGCGTTGAAGTATCTGAGCAATTGAATGTCCTTGACGTTTAAATGTTTAAACAAAGAGAGGAAAGCTTGCTTTAGGATTTCTCTGCCCTTGTGCCACGTTTTTATAATGGAAGAAGGGGTTAATCTTATCCACTTATTTTATTAATTATCTAGGTAATGTCCCATTACCCGATAATTAATCAATTACCCATATAATTAAAAATTATCTCAAATTACTTAAAATTTTATTTATTTTTAATATACTTTATACATTGTACTGCCATGGTCATATGGTACCTTGCATGGTACTAGTCCTTAATTATCGGGTTTATCGCTCGACCCGTATTTTATCCCAAATCGGCCACCTTCAACGAAACTCATTTTCTTTAATTCGTGTACCCTTTGTCCTTCATGACACTTATTTATCGCTTGTTATAAATTGCGTAAATATGTTAACCTCAAGATAATCTCACCCTCGAGTCCACGTCAGTTAACTGATGATGAAACTTTAACGTACGAAAGTGCGAGATGTAACATCCTCCCCCCTTAGAAATATTCGTCCTCGAATGTTTAACTCTCGGGGATCTACATAACCTTGGCAGAGTCACCTTTGTAACAATATTACTACCCACTCTTCGTGTAGAAACTTAATAATTTAACACCACATAGGATCACAATTATCAATAACGACAATGGCCTCACACGACCAACGACAGTAACTGACACCATAATCCATACACGTACCCTAAGGTTATGACGTCTTATTTGGACCCTTCTCTAAAGGAGGAAATAAGTAGGGATATCTAGGCTTCATGCCTTCCTCGGCCTCCCAAGTCATTTCTTTCACTCTGTTGTTTCTCCAAAGTACTCTCACGGAAGCTATGTCTTTAGTTCTCAATTTCCGAACTTCTCTGACTAGTATAGCAATGGGAGTTTCTTCATATGATAGCTGCTCTGTGACCTGAACGTCGTCAACTGACACGATTCTGGAAGGATCTATGATATGTTTACGGAGCATAGACACAAGAAAGATTGGATGTACAGACTCCAAGTTTGAAGGCAAGTCTAACTCATATGCTACCTAGCCTACCTTGCGTATGATCCTATATGGTCCAATGTGCTGAGGGCTAAGTTTTCCTTTCTTTCTGAACCTCATGACACCTTTCATCGATGTTACCTTCAGGAATACCCAGTCGTCAATATGACATTCCAAGTCTCGCCGTCGATTATCCGCATAAGACTTATGACGGGCTTTGAGCTGCTAATGGCCTTTCTTGTATAAGCTTAATTTTCTCAGTTGCCTGTTGTGCCAATTCTGGTCTTACTAACATAGTTTTCTCAACCTCGAACTACACTATAGGCGATCTAAACTTATGTCCATATAAAGCTTCATATAGAGTCATCTGAATACTAGAATGGTAGCTATTATTATATGCGAACTCAATAAGCGACAGATGATCATCCCAGCTACCCTTGAAGTTTATCACACAAGCTCGTAACATATCCTCAAGTGTCTGAATAATTCGCTCAGCCTCTTCGTCTGTCTGGGGATGAAATTTTGTACTAAGACTTACTTGAGTCCCCAATCCTTTTTGGAAGGACCTCCAAAAGTTAGCTGCAAATTGAGTTCCTCTATTCGAGATAATAGATATAGGGACACCATGTAGTCATACTATTTCCTTAATATAAAGCCTTGCATAATCCTAACGGGTAAAAAATGGGCTGACTTTGTAAGCCTATCAATAATCACCCATATCGAATCGAACTTACGTTGGGTACGAGGTAAGCCTACGATGAAGTGTATATTGATTACTTTCCATTTCCAAGTCGAAATCTCCATAGCTTGCAATAACCCACCGGGTTTTTGATGCTCAATCTTAACCTGATGACAGTTAGGACACTGGGCAACAAATTCTGCTATATCCTTTTTCATTCCGTCCCACCAATATACTTCCATGATATCATGATACATCTTTGTTGCTCCTGGATGGATAGAATAACGAGAATAGTGAGTTTCTCTCATAACCTATCGACGCAGCCTTGTAACATTAGGCACACATAATCGCCATTGATATCTGAGGACTCCATCTTCTGTAATTTCAAATGGTGTCTTCTCCTTCTGAAGAGTGGTATCCCTATAATGAACTAACACAGGATCCTCGTACTGGCGTTCATTTACTTCAGTTACTAAAGAGGATGTTGTCGTACCCTGAATAGTAATTCCAATATCACCTAAGTCTAGTAACTAAACTCCAAGACTAGCTAGATGATGAACTTCATGGGCTATTCCCCTCTTTTCTGGATATAAATATGACAGGCTACCCATAGATCTACGGCTGAGGGCGTCGGCTACTACGTTCGCCTTCCCCAGATGGTATAAAATATCAACATCATAGTCTTTAAGTAGCTCCAACCATCTCCTTTGATGTAGATTCAATTCCTTTAGCTTGAAGATGTACTGGAGGCTCTTATGATCTGTATATATATCAACATGAATGTCATACAAGTAGTTCCTCCACATCTTTAGTGCATGAATCACCGCGGCTAACTCTAAATCGTGGGTCGGGTAGTCCTTCTCGTGTTTTCTTAGTTGTCTGGAAGCATAAGCCACAACCTTACCATGCTGCATCAGCACACAACCCAATCCAACGCCTGAAGCGTCACAATAGATAACATAACCATTAGTGCCTTTTGCGAGCATTAGAACCGGTGCTTAAGTTAATCTGTTCTTTAATGCCTGGAAACTCCGTTCGCAAGCATCGATCCATCGAAACTTAGATCCCTTCTGAGTTAACTTACATGGGTATTCTAGTCTCTCTCTTTTTTACAATTCATAAAATTCCACTCTTTGAAGGCCCAGACTTCATCCTTTATTTATCACAATTACGCCTTTATTCCACTACTAGGGCAACATTTCATTTGTTCTAAGCACTACTAGTCTTAGACTCCTTTTAGTTCATTCAGGCTATACTGAGCCTTCTATAATTTAGAGAAACCTTCAGCTCTCTTATGATCTTAACCCCAAATACTTATTCATTCTCATGACTTTTTCACTCATCTTTTCTTATCCTTTCTCCTGTCTTCCTAAGACATTGTCGCTCTATCATACTTTAGCTTGTGAACTACACATATCTATTTATACTTATTCTCAACCTTCCTTCAACTTGCTTGCATCATAGATTTCCTTATGTTATTCCGGAATATCAAGCGAGACGCCACATACCACTTTGGTCGAAGATGCTAAAAGAAAAGAAAATTCCGTTTCAGGTTTCCTGTAATAACCTACCCAACGGAGAAGCTACAAACCTCCATCTGTGTTATGGGTCTAGGACAAGTCTTCACTTCCTCAATCTTTTGTTCATCCACCCGGATGACTTTACCCGAAATGACATGCCCAAGGAAGGCTACATAGTTCAACCAGAATTCATATTTTGAGAATTTTGCATACAACTTTCCTTTTTGTAGAACTCTGATCACAGTACACAAGTGATCTGCATGCTCAGCCTCTGAACGAGAATATACACACACACACACACACACACACACACACATATATATATATATATATATATATATATATATATATATATATCATCGATAAATACAGTTACGAACAAATCTGAAAAGAGCCTGAACATAAGATTCGTCAAATCCATAAATACTGCTGGTGCATGTGGTCAAACCGAATGACATAACACAAAACTCAAAGTGCCCGTATTAGGTCCTGAATGATGTCTTTGAAATATCTTCATCCTTAACCCTTGCCTGATGGTACCCAGACCTTAAGTCTTCTTTAAAAAACACTTGGCACCTTGCAACTGATCAAATAAATCGTTAATCCTTGGGAGCGGGTACTTATTCTTAATCGTCACCTTATTCCACTATCTATAATCAATACATATCTGTAAGGAATCGTCTTTCTTCCTCATAATTAACACAGGTGCTCCCCATGGTGATGTACTAGGTCTAATAAAGCCTTTTTCAAGCAAATTCTTTAGTTGTTCCTTCAACTCTTTTAGCTCTGCGGGGGCTATTCTATAGTAAGGAATAGATGTTGGATGCATATTTGGTAGTATAGAAAATCATTTTCTCGCTGTGGCACAAGACCCTAAAGTTCGTTGGGAAAAAATCGAGAAACTCATTAACCACAGGGAAGGACTGAATGGTTGGTAACTCTACCTCCATATCCCAAACCTGAACCAAGTGATAAATATAGTCCTTTATGATCATCTTCCTTTCCTTGAGATAGGAGATAAATTTACCTTTCGGCGACACCGTATTACCTTTCCACTCCAAAACAGGCTCCCCTGGAAATTAAAATCGGACTATCTTTCATCTACAATCAACGTTGGCATGACAAGAAGCCAACCAATCCATACCTATTATAATATTATGTTCTACCAAACCGAACACCATGTACCTTACCCTTGTTTATTATCAAATCTATCACGGGCAATTACGGGTGACATCCATATGTATAAAATATTAAGACTTAACTCGCAAACTATTTAGAAAAAGGTTTATATACATAGGGTTCAGCAAGGCCGTATACATATCATACCCAAAACTATATACAGGATACTGTGTGCAAAACCTCTAAGTAGGCATAACCATAATATTTACAAGTCGGGACAGGGCTCCCGACGTCCTCATAAAACAACCGAACACAATTAGAATCATGACTTGGTAGTTCTCCAAGAAGAGGTGGAACTCACCAACCAAAAGCTGACATCTAGAGGAAGTCTGCAGTAGAGGGTCCTTGCCTCGTCCTATATGAGAGCCTCGATCAGACACACTTCGAAGCGGAACCTTCATATCCTTATTAGTTACCTTCTTCCTCTTGGCCCAACTACTATCCTCTTCCTCTGTGTATCCTATAACATATATAGATGAACCTTGATTGACGGATTCCCAAGACTGTGGACTATCTGGAACCTCAGAAGAGTTGGTGTCCGCAAATACCCTGACATAATTTTGAACCTGAGGGAAACCCGGTTGTGCCAATCCATATACTACTCCCCTCATACCCTGATCAACGGGCTGTAATAATGAAACTAAGGGCCTTGGTGAGGTCGGAACTCCTCTTAGCCCATCTGCCGCCGGAGTGGTTGAAACAGCTCGAACAGGTGACTCGGATGGATCCTCCTCAATAGAACACATGATCTTTAATGGGTCTGACTCCATAGTGTAACTTATATCACTTCCTAACACTTTCGTAGCCTTTTGACCCGTGCTAGCGGCTTGCGCCTATTGTCTAGTAGTAACTGGCATTGCTAAAAATATAAATAAGGTAAAGATTAGGAGTGGATACTTATGACTTAGTTCTATCGCATAATCTGGATTAGAAAGAAAAGTAACCATCCTAAATATCTGATAGCCTCATGTCTATAAGTGTGGTGCACAACACACCCATAAAAAGGACTCTACTAGACACGCTCTATAGACAACCCTAGGATAGAACTACTCTAATACCACTTTTGTCACGACCCAAACCAATGGACCGCGACGGGTGCCTGAATCCTACCTGTCAAACACTTCTAAGTAGGCATCTAAGATATGAACCTGAATAACATCTGCTGAATTATGAAAATAACATACATGAAGGAAACCTACCAAATAGGCATATGTACGTATACATGCAGAATACAATGGGCGAGCCAGCAAAGCTGCTATAGACAACTCATCCAAAACTGAAAGCTGACAAGGCCACACAAACCCAACTAGACATACTGCCTACAGACCTCTAATAGAAATATAACTATACAAAGACGGGACTGAGCCACATCATAACCATATATATATAAACAAACATGTCGTACCAAAATCAAAAGCAGCTCCGGATCAAGTAGAGCATGCCAACTCTCGCTAATCAGGGATCCTAAGAAGAAGGACCATCAGTTTGCCTACCTGCACCTGCGTGCATGAAACGCAGGCCCCGTGAAATAGGGCATCAGTACAAAAAATGTACTAAGTATGTAAGGCATGAAAATCAGTACGTAAAAGGCATAGAAGAAACGTGGAATAAAGAAGCCCATCTGTAGATCTGAATAACTTTGTAAATTCTGAAACATTTATAATGTTATGCACGTGCATATAAATGTTGTGTCATGCATAAGTATGGGTGTGCATAACATCATCAAGCCACTTAGGGCATCCCATCATATCATCTCGGCCAATATGGGCAACATCATCAGCATATACCAACTGATCAGGTGTTGGTGGGTATATAACGTCGTAACCTTTTTCCATATCCCATACATACATACATACATACATACATACATACATACATACATACATACATACATACATACATACATACATACATACATACATACATACATACATACATACATACATACATACATACATACGTACATACATACATACATACATGTATATATATATATATATACACACATATAAATACGTGTATATAACGTCATCTGGTCGTGGGTCAATGTACATGTATAAATGAATGAAATGTATGAAAAATATGTAATAATCTCAATATTCCTTCAGTATAAACTTTTTCAACTGCATATTATTCTGAGACCCCTGAACAGAAGATAATAATAATTCACATGGGGAATGAAGAATATAGACACCCTAGTATTTCTATGAATAGAGTAATTTATGGAAACTGTGCGTTTGCTCGTGTCTTCTGTATAATTTGGACCATGCCAAAAGAAAGAAAGTATGGCCTTAACATACCTGGAATAGGTAAAACTTCGTATATTATTCTTGGCGAAGATTGTACCATACTCCTTTAGAACCGCAAAATTTGGATGGAATTAAACTTCTGCTCGTTAAAGTGCTTGAACAATTGTGCTTCTGTTCTTGGCGTTGAAGTATCTGAGCAATTGAATATCCTTGACGTTGAAATGTTTAAACCAAGAAAGGAAGCTTGCTTTAGGATTTCTCAGGGTCATTTTTCTTGGTTCTGTTTTTGGTCCAAATGAAATGGAAACCAAGGCACTTAATTTACCTTGTTAATATATCAATTATCCTTAGGTAGACACCTACCCATAAATGACTATGAGTCATTTTCTTGATTGGTGGCCTTGTGCCACCTTTTTGGAAGGAAAGAATGGGTTAATCGTATCCACTTATTTTATTAATTAACTAAGTAATGTCCCGTTATCCGGTAATTAACCAATTACCCGTATAATTAAGAATTATCTCAAATTACTTAAAATTTTATTTATTTTTAATATACTTTATACATCGTACTACCGTGGTTATATGGTACCCTGCATGGTACTAGTTCATAATTGTCGAATTTTATCACTCGACCCGTATTTTATCCCAAATCGGCCACCTTACACGAAACTCATTTTCTTTAATTCGTGTACCCTTTGACCTTCATGACACTTATTTATCGCTTGTTTTAAATAGCATAAATAAGTTAACCTCAAGATAATCTCACTCCCGAGTCCACGAACGGTTAACTGAAGACGAAACTTTAACTTATGAAAACACGAGATATAACAGGTCAGCCGGTCGAGGAGGCGACCTAGGAAACTGAGCAGGATATGCGCAACTGTTACCCTCATCTTTTCACTACTTCAGGTATGTCTCTATGCTTGTTCGAGGACAAATGAATGTTTTAAGAGGGGGAGGATGTAATGACCCGACTGGTCATTTTAAGAATTAACGTCCCGATCCCATTAAATGCTTTCTCCGTGTTTGTTTCTGCTATTGTGAGTTGTCGGGGGGATTCGTTTTAAGTTTTGGAGTGTTTTGGGACACTTAGTCCCCTATGAGAGTTGAAGCTATAGAATTTGGATCGTAGTCGGAACAGTGTGAAGATGGTATCGAAATAGAATTTCGTCGATTCTGTTAGCTCCATTGGGTGATTTAGGGCTTAGAGGCGTATTCGGATTGTGTTTTAGAGGTCCGTAGCTTATTTAGGCTTAGAATACCAAAAGTTAAAATTTTGAAGTTTTCGGATCGATAGTGAGATTTTGATATCGGGGTCGAAATCCGATTCTGAAAGTTGAAATCGCTCCGTAGTATTGAATGAGACTTGTGTGCAAAATTTGGGGTCAATCGGACTTGGTTTGGTTGGTTTCGACATCGGTTGTAGAATTCTTGAAATTTCAAGTTATTTAGGTTTGGAATGGAGGGTAATTCAAGGTTTTAGAGTTGTTTGATATGATTCGAGGGTTGGACTAAGTTCGCATGATGTTTTAGGATTGGTTAGCATATTTAGTTGAGGTCCCAAGGACCTCGGGTGAGTTTCTGATGCTTAACTGATTTGAATTTGGACTTAGGCAAAATCTGAGGTGGCTGAACCTGTCATAACCGCACCTGCGTGTGTGGGACCGCAGGTGCGGCACCACAAAAGCGGTTTGGGAACCGCAAGTACGATCTGAGGCACAAGTGAAGCTAGTCGCAGATGCGGCTCAAGGACCGCAGAAGCGGACCACATCTGCGAGTATAGGGTCGCAGGTGCGATTTTTGGCCGTTTAATGAAAATCTACAGGTGTGGAGTAGGAGCCGCAGGAGCTGGACCGCAAGTGCGGTTAACCCCTCGCAGATGTGGAAATCGCTGGGCAGAAAAAGAGGAAATTGAGGATTTGAGTTCATAAGTTGGAAAATCGAATTGGAGCTCGGTAGAGGGCGATTTTTGGAGAGATTTTGAAGAAGGTAGATTGGGTAATGAATCCTAACTCTAATTTGGTTCTAATACATTAATCTATTATTAGTTTTATCATTTAATTTCGGGATTTGAATGAAAAATTGGGAAAAAGTTGAGAAAAGTTCTTAGGCCTAATTTTGCGATTTTTATCGAGGTTTTGGTATCGGATTTGAGTAATTTTGGTATGGTTAGACTCGTGAGTGAATGTGTGTTCATAATTTATGATTTTTACCCGATTCTTAGACGTGGGCCCGAGGAGGATTTTTGGGCGTTTTTCTATTTTCTTACCTTAGCTTCGATTCCTTTAGCTAAATTCTATTTTGTTTGCAGTTATATTTACATTATGAAGTTTATTTGAATAGATTTGGAACACTCAGAGTTGGATACTCATGGCAAGAGTGTGGTTGCGGATTTATTTTGAGCTGGTTCGAGGTAAGTGGCTTGCCTAACCTTATGTGGGGGAACTCCCCTTAGGATTTTGGTACTGTTGTTATATGAGTGCCGTGTACGTGAGGTGACGAGTGCGTACACGTGCTAATTATTGAAAAACCCCGTTTTCATTAAGTAAATATCTATGTCTTCTTGTAATTGAGCAATACTTGTACTTGAAGCCTCTTGTTTAGTTTAAGAAAAGCATGCTTATGTGAATTAATTGTCTTACTTGCTTTAGCTGCTTACTTGTATTTTTGTGCAGCATATTTAGAGTAAAATTCCTGTTTATTCTCGAATAGAAGTGTAAATTCTTTCTGGAGACTGTTGTGTGTTTACTTCAGGACTACGGGACGATTTTTCCCAGGAGATCATCCTGCATGTTTATTTTGGGACTACGGATCGGTATTCCCGAAGATCCCCTGCACTTTTACATTTGGGACTACGGGACGACACCCGAGAGATTCCCCTGTACTGGATATTTACTTTGGGGCTACGGACTGGTATTCCGGGAGTTTCCCCTACATATTTATGATTCAGACTACAGGACGATATCTTGGGAGATCCTCTGTACATTTACGTTTAGGACTACGGGACGATATCTTGGGAGATCCTCTGTTGCTATCTCTGTATACTGAGTATATTCTGTCTGTGATTTTACTCTTTATCGACTGTTAGTATTTTTAATTATACTGTCGCACTTCATACTGTTTTACCTTATCTTTTTTATATATATATATATATATATATATATATATAGAGAGAGAGAGAGAGAGAGGCCCTGACCTTCCTCGTCACTACCGCCCGAGGTTAGGCTTGACACTTACTGGGTATCGCTATGGTGTACTCATGCCTTTTCCTGCACATATTTTTCGTGTGCAGATCCAGGTTCTTCTGCTCAACTGTTCTATCAGTGAGGCGGGCGACATAAGAGACTTCAAGGTATATCTGCCGCGTCCGCAGACCTAGAAATCCCTCTCTATTCTCCCATACAGCTTTAGACTTCCTGTATTTTCTTTTGATTAGACATTCTGGAGTTGGAACACTATGTAGTATTATAGCTTGTGATTTCATGAGATTCTAGGTTTTGGGAGTTGATTTGGTTTGGAGAGTTGTATATACCGAGCGGCATCTTAAACGCTTTTATTATGTTTTATTCCGCAGTTTTTGCTAGTTTCATATTTTGTTTCCTTTTTCCGCAATTTATTAGGCTTACCTAGGCATAGAGACTAGGTACCGTCACGACAGTTCACGGAGGGAAAACTTGGGTCGTGACATTTTTATAAGATTATTTTTTTGTTTTATATTTTTACTTTATATTAATATAAATTACGATAGTTATACAAAATACAAAAAAAAAATAACACTAACCCGGCTCGGCCGGCCCCTTAGACCCGTAACTCTTTCGGTTCATTTTTTTACTCGGATGGACCCGGACCCGTTAAGCCCGGTTTTGAATAACCCGTAACCAACCCGAATTGGAAACCGATCGTCACCTTTTTTCCCAACCCGACCCGGCCCGACCCACCCGTTAAACACCCATAGAGTAAATGTTGTGTTAGGACATCTATTTTTACTTATAGTATTTCTTCAAAAACTGTAATCTGAATTGCTATGTTGCGGAAACTATATTTTACTAGTAATTTTAGTCTGAAAACTACATCATTTGAGGATCCATGAAATTTTGACAAGTACTTAGTTTGTCCAAGTTATGAAAGAAGTAATGCTAGTTAACCTAAATTTGGAGCTTATTAAGCGAACTTTAACCCTAAAATACAGGTTTCATTTCAAAATAACACTTTTCTTCAATATCATATTAAAGTGCGAAGTTATAGTCAAAGGATAATCTCATAAGTTAAATAATAAAAATGATTTATAAAATTATGTTATGGATATATTTTTAAGATGTTTATAGTATAAAACTTTGAAAAGCTTTATTTTTACAAAGAAGCATTTGAAATATTAGATTTAAAACTACTTACTTTCTAGAGCAGATTCCAACTTTAACGGATCAAATTCTCCGCCCAATCAATATATAGCACGGGCTAGCCAGTTTTCGAATTAATCATTGAAAAATAGCCAGCATTTTTAAAGTCATTGAAAAATAACCACTATTTTGCTACAACACAGAAAATTCCAACATAATATATTGGAGATCCGTGCACCTGTGTATAAACTTCCAGCATATTATGCTGGAACTCCAACACGCGGAAAGTTCCAGCATACCACTATTTTGCTACAACACAAAAAATTCCAACATAATATATTGGAGATCCGTGCACCTGTGTATATACTTCCAGCATATTATGCTGGAACTCCAACACGCGGAAAGTTCCAGCATAATATACTGGAGATTGGAGCGTCTGTGTATGAACTTCCAGCATATTATGCTGGAACTGGACTTCCAGCATAATATGCTGGAGTTCCAGTATATTTATGCAGGAACTCCAGTATATGGAATTATATATTTTTCGGATTTTGAACAGTGCTTTCGTTCAAATTTATTTTTACATGAAAAGTAATTAAATTTCGATTATTTTTTAAACTGTGATTATTTTTGAATGACCACTTGTAAATCTGGCTATTTTTGAATTTCTCTCGTCAATATCTTCTCCTTAGAACCAAAGCTAGAGAGCGAAATTGGTTTTGGTTCTAGGACGTGATTCTCGTCGAATAGCTTTCTTTATCTCATCTGAGGTACTCGTGGACACCTCTGTGATCATGCTTGTCCCATACAAGAAAGCTAACAAATTTATATGAACTCAATGAAAAATCATGATAATTTATGAAGTTAAGTGATACTAATTGTAATTGATATAGCACAGCAATTAATTATGATTAAATGATAAATCTACATAAAAGTACATATAATGTACTTACTCTAGATTAAATAAAGGTAAATAAGCATATGTGACTTAATAATTTTGAGTATACCATTGATTTTATGCATATATATTGTCTTCTGTGCGAGTAGATACTAAACTATGGAATTCACCACCTATACGACCAAATACTTTTAGGTAGATAACCATTTTGTTTCAAAACATCGTGTGTTTGAATAAATTGTTAACCTTTGGTTAATCGAATAGTTAACCAAAATCCCTCCTTTGAATAAATCGTGTGTGGTTAAACTATGGAATTCCCTTCTCCTTTGTTGCTTTTTCCCTCATTATCAGAATGTACTATTATAGAGTCAAAAATACTCTTGTAATATTAGCAAATTGAAAAATAGCCAAAAGAGTTCAGAACATTTCCTAAAAGTCATCTCCACCGTAGTCACCATCGTCGTCGGCGAGATCATCCTCCACCTTCTCCGCCACGTCATCGGCGATTTTGTCCTCCAAGAGGTCGACGCCTTCCACCAACGCCACTCCACCCAATACCCCTGCTACTGCACCCACAGCCAATCCTGTCCCCATCCCCCCAAACTTGCTCTTCTTTTTCTCCTCTTCGTAACCGTACCCGCCAGATGGCTGCCCGTAGCTTCCCTCCCCATATACCGGCTGCCCGTAAGGAGGAGTTGTGGCGCTGTAAGGATAACCAGACGGAGGTGCAGTGTACGGAGCACCATAGTCCCTGCCGTAAGGTTGCGACGGGGGCGGGACACCGTACGGAGGTGCATAATACGCATCCGGTGCACGATAGCGTGGCTCTCGTACGCTAACCTCCACTTGTACCTTTCCCTGAGGCCGACCAGAAGGGCGTTTGAGCTGGAGCGTACACTCCAGCTCACCACCTATGCCAACATCATCGATGACTTTGCTAAGAGGAAGCTTAGCAGATCCGATGAGAGGCTTAGTGTCCTCGACAGCGTTCGCATGAACGATGTCGACGTACAAGGTGGAATCGTCGATCGAAGAATTCAACGGGACGACGAGTTTTTCATTCCAGTAAGGAGATGTATCGCCGTCATCGTCGACTTTAGTAGAGCATTTAGCGTTGGGATCAACCCAAACAACTGCGTACGGCTTCAGGGGACCATAACGCCAGGTGACGTTCTTCAAATCGTTGGCTGAAGTTATCTGTACTTCAACTTCGTATCGTGATCCCATTTTCACAAGGGAAATAGTACTCTAGACTCTAGGAGCTATATGTATGTACGTTGAGAAACAATAGTTAGCTAGCAGGTGTGGGTAAAAGTTGATTCTGGAGTTAAGTATTTATAGCACGTAATCCATCATATAATTGACGTTTATGAAATACAGCAACCAATGGAATTTGTTTGTCCTAAGTTCCATTTGTGTCCTTTGGTCTAAATGCTTCACATTATTTTTTCTATATGAATTATTCAAATTGTAATCGGCGAAGGAAATTTTTTTAATTTATAAATACTTCACTGAGAAGCTAAATAGCTTGCATGAGAATAATTATTACATGGAGATTTAAAAAAAGGAATTATAGTGATCAATATATTTTTGGTAAAATAATTAATTAATACATACATATAGTAACCTCTCGAATGCTTTTGGAATGGAGAAGAGAAGATTAGGAAAAAAATTTGCTGGAAAAAAAAACTGTAATAGAAAATTAGGAAAAAATTTTACTGAAAAACCATATCCAAACCAGATATTCTCACCGGTTGAATGTAGAGTTCATGAATAGAATTTTGAGTAAACGAAATAGATGCATTGAAGAATTTAAAGTCTTCTTTGAGGAGTGTAAAGGGTTCATTGAAGATTGTGATTTACATTAAAATGAGAGAGAAGGAAATGGGAACACAATTAATAACCCTAACCTTAGAAATATTCAAAACATACTATAAATACAACTACATTATTAATCTCATCATCCAAATTATGTACTCTAATTCAAAATTCTGTGAAAATAATAATAAAAAGAACCCAACAAAGAAAATTGTCGATGAACCTCTTCATGGTTCACCCATTAACCACAACATCCTCTACCAGAATGTAAGAAATAAGTTGAAAAATCTGAAGACCGAGACAAACCTACTAATGCTTAGGTTGACAAGGGAAATTGGGGCGGACTATGTGAAAAGACTTCTTCTTGGTTCATACCCTCTCACTTGTTGTTATGATATGCTTGAGGAACTGCTCGCTGAGCAGGATGAACATAATGATACTCCTATTATCGTTATAAGCAGTGACACTGAAGCCCCTCTAAGGCATCAAAATCTGTTAATCAAAAGACTGAATAGAGTAAAAGATTGGGTTTTAAGTTGTTTTGTTATGCATGCCATGTTGTTAGCATGATATGCTAAAATTATCTTCCAAATATTATTTGGAATATGTTAAAAAGTATCAATGGGCCTCAATCTACTCAGTCTTTTGATTGACAGATTTTGATGTCGTAGAGGCGACTTTGATGTCAATGCTTATAACGATATCGTTATCTTCATCCTGCTTAGCGAGCAGTTCCTCAAGCATATTATAACAACAAGTGAGAGGGTATGAATCAAGAAGAAGTCTTTTCACATAATCCGCTCCAATTTCCCTTGTCAACCTAAGCATCAGTAGGTTTGTCTCAGTCTACAAATTTTTTAACTTGTTTCTTATATCTTGGTAGAGGATGTTGTGGTTAATGGATGAACTATAAAGAGGTTCATCGATAATTTTCATTGTTGGGATTCTTTCCATTGTTATTTTCAAAAAATTTTGAATTAGAGTAGATAATTTGGATGATGATATTAATAATGTAGTTGTAACAACGAAATAGTTAGAATGGAAATTTCTTGATATCAACGTTTTTAGGCCTGGTCAGGCACAGTAATTACCTTCACCGAGAAAAATCTAGATCCCCAAGGGAAGAAACGGACAAAGGGGCCATTAGTCGGTGGCATGAAACGTATCATAACAATTAAATAAAGGTAAAGGCATGGATTAGGCTGGGGAAAACGAGTTCACTTTGACATAGGCTTTATCCAATCCTCTGGTGTGGGAGGTTTATTTTGACTATGGCTGTCCAACGGGATGGGACGTCCTGTCCCGTCCCGCTTCCGGTCCCGTCCCGCTTCAAGTTAAATGGGATGGGCCAATGTTAAACGGGACACGGGATGGGACGGGAAGGCCATTTCGACCCGTTTGTCCCGTCTCATTTCGTCCCGTCCCGTCCCGCGTCCTGTCCCGTCCCGCCAATTTTTTTTTATTTTTAAAAACTAGCCGTTGGGCAACGGCTTAAATTGCAAAAATAGCCGTTGCCAACGGTCCAAACAGCCCCTACACCCCCCAAAACCCCTAACCCCCCCCCCCCAAACTTTTAATATAACTTCTAAGTTTATTAAATTACACTCTGACCCTATTTTCTACTATAAATACCCCTCATTCTTCTTCATTTTTTCCCACAAAAAATCAATCTTCTCTTTCAAATCTCTTACACTCTAATATTCTATCTATATTCTATATTATTCTCTCAATTTTGTTACTATCAAGTATCAACTATCAACTATCAAGTGATAACTTTCAAGTATTTGGGCAAATTTTTTGGAGTAACTTTCAAGCTTCAAATTAATTCGTCAAGTATTTGGAGCAAAATTTTGGGCAATTTCTTCAAGTTTCAATATTTAATCATGGTGCACTCGTTCCATCTCCTAATTTTAATATATAATTTTTGCGTATCATTTTAGTGCTTAATTTTTGTGTTTACTTTACGTGTTATATTTTCGTATTTCATTTGTGTGTTTACTATTTGTGTTAGATTTTTTAATTTAATTTCGTATTTAAATTATGGCACATAAAAATGTATTTGGTATTTTTAAAAAAAATAGTAAAAAAAATAGTAAAGGTGAAAGTAGTAGTAATCCTAATCCTAACCTTTCTCCTAGACCTAGAATTAGAAAGCATATTGATGAAATGACTCATGTTGATGAAACTTCATTTTCCCAACCCCCCACATTTTATGATGTTCATGTCGGAGAACAATTAGATCATGAAACTTTACAAAGACAATTTGTCAATGATATTTTTTTGAGGATGAAGAAAATGAGGAAGAAGAATTAGATGAAACACCCACTAGTCCCGCAACACAAGCTCCAACTCACAGTCAATCTTAGTCTGGAGCTTAAGCCCATGTACCCCCTGTAAGGGGTAAGCCTAAGGCTGAACGTCCCAAAACATCACTTGTATGGAAATTTTTAAACATGATAAAGTCAATTATCGTGCTATATGTGAAAAATGTAAGCAAGTATTTGCACACATAACAAGTGGTGGGACAGGGGATTTAAGTAGACACTTAATAAGGGATCACAAATCCTTATGGATACAAGCTAATATAGAAGCCGGAAAAATTATAGATCCTACCATCAGTACTGACACTCCTAGTGGATCTGGTTCTAATCAAATTCAACAACAACTTGACCCTGCTTTTGGTCATGTTTTAGTAAATATAACAAAGATACAGATCGTGAGAACTTAGCAAAAATGGTGGTTGTCTGTGTCTTACCTTTTACTTTCCCTTCTCACCCTACTTTTGTGCATTATATACAAGAAACTTATAACCCTGATTTTCAAGGTTTTCCTAAGACCACGGTTAGAAATGATGTTTTTAAATTTCAAACCGAATATCTTCAGTACATTCGTTGTGTATTTTTTCACTTAGATTGTAAAGTGTCTATCACATCTGATATAGGTCGCAGTCCTACTGATTATGATTATTTAACTGTTACATGTCATTGGGTTGATCATCACTGGAACTTGCAAAAACGTATTATTGGTTATAAATTTGTTGATTCAAAATGAACAACCATCTCTCGAAAACTGCCAAGCTAGCATATATTCTTATGTTAGATCAATGTTTGATAAATATAAATCTATGGATACAACTGGTTGTGAAATTGCTCCTTCTACTTCTAAGTCTAGAGTAGAAGTTTTATGGGAAGATATGGATGATATAACATGTTTTGATTCCTCTATTGTTGATGAACTTGGTTCTTATCTTAATCAAGGATTGAAAAATATTAAAGAAGAAGAAGGCAAGGAACAACTTTTGTCATGGTGGAGGAAGTGTGGCAAGGCTTTTCCAACACTTTCAATTATGGCCCGAGATATCCTGGCTATTCAAGCATCATCGGTAGCATCGGAGAGTGCTTTTAGCGCGGCAAGATTTCAAATTAGAGATCATAGACATTCATTAGCGGAGGACAGTCTAGAGATTTTCGTATTATTAAGAGATTGGATTAATGCAGAAAGAAGAAATCTTGGTTTTGAAAAATTAACCACTAGGGAAGAAGAAGAATACAATGAGATACTAACCACTAGGAGCGATGACGGCATGGAGAACATTAATCAACATTGCCAATTCCAGCAGAATGTCCGAGAGATATTATTGATAAGTTACAAAGAAGCTATATAGGAGCTTACAAATATTAATATGATAATTTGTAATTGGCTACTAGGAGGCCTAGTTCAAACAGAACCTTTCCTAGAAGGTGGCTGCGTAGATTATGTGATCTTCAAAAGAATTATATTTGTATTTGAGATTTGAAAGTTCTATTAATAAAATAAAAGGCTCTAAGCGTTGAATTTTATTTATGAATTGTCTTAGTTACTTAATAGTTAATACTTTGAAATTATATTAAATAAATTATAACTCTATTATAAATTTACAATTACTAGAATATTTCATTACAAGTCTTTTGTTTTAATATTTTATAATTCTTTACTTAGTTTTCTAATTTTCATTTTAACATAGTAACATTTAAGTTTATTAAATAAGTCAAAAATCTAGCCGTTGCAAACTTTAAAAACATAGTAATTTTCAAAAAACTAGACGTTTTTTTTAAAAAAAAAATGCACTTAAGGCACACGAACCCGTCCCGTCCCATCCCGTTTGTTAGCGGGACGGGATGGGACGAAAGTTTCATCCCGTTTGTCCTGTCCCGTTTCGTCCCGTCCCGCCACCATCCCACTTAAATGTCGTCCCGTCCCGTCTTGTCTCATCCCGTTAATTTGGTCCCGTCCCGCTGGACAGCCATAATTTTGACGCATATTCGGTTGTTTTGACAGTGATGTTGGCTGAATTTTGTGCAAGCGGTATCCGTCAATTTTGATAGTATTATTTTATTTGAAACTGTGATCACTATTTATTTTATATTATTTTCAAACGTTGTCAGTCGGTATTCTGTATTTACATAATATTGTACCTTCTAGAAAGGAACTTTCTGTAAAGCAGTAGCAGATGATATTGCTTAGTTAAAAGTATTTCCACCACTGGTTTCAGATACGCGGTATGAACACGGTTTTCTTTATGGACCTTTTCATCTGTGTCACTTCTGATCATTTGTTTGCAAAATTGACTGGCAAATTATACAAATTGTTTTCTTTAGCTCTTCACTATGTCATTGCAAGTCTAGTTTTCCAAGGGAAGCTTGACCTTAGGTGGTGTAGTTGGTATCTGATTTGATTCCAACTATGATACTGATATGTCGTTATCCACTGCTTAACTTTTTCGATGTGGTTGTTCCAATTTTTAGGTAGAGCAAAGACGAATTCAGTGAGACGAAAAAATCAAGGAAAATTTACACCCCATAACTAACTTATACACTATATTTACTATAAACAAATACAATTTAAAATGATTATAAGAGATAATTAATTTCTGAGGCCCCCTCACATTTGAGTCCATCACACTAACCTCTGTAATTTGCAATATTACTCTTACATCCCTTATTTTAATTTTCTTGTAACATCCCTTTTAATCTATTTTTCATTATTATAAATAAAATATATTTGTCCTTTTCTAACATTAAATTCTTTCAATTAATTATTTTTATTAAAATATCATATTTCATCATGTTCTCTGATTCATTATGATTCAGTCTTATTATCATATTTACACAAAATCTTACGATAATCATTGCACTCGCCCTTTGACTACATTCGCCAATGTCCATGTTGTGAATAATTTAAAGATTAAATTTTCTATTTTATGTCCATCATCTTTACTTTTTATGCCTATAAAAGGCCATGTAATTGCAATGAAAAATTACACCAAAGTGAAAGAAGAAAACACTTCTCCATTCTCTCTACCTCTTCTTGTTTACATTTTACTGCATTGCTTTTATTTTATAACACATTATCAGCACGAACCTCTAATTTTATTCTTAACTCCCGCTAAGTTGAGCCATATTTTATTAAGGTTGTCATACCTCCTTTTTGCGCGCCTACCCCGAAGGATAAATGCGTGAGGGAGTTTTTCCAATTTAAGTGACAATATTCGAAATAGGATTATTTATTTAATTCAGAGTCGCCACTTGGGAAAGGTTTGGTTTTTGGTGTCTCAAGTCACCGGTTTATGTTGAATCCTAATTCGAGGAAAATATTCGACTTTCCAAATGACGTCTGCGAACCAGAAATTCTAAGTAAGGAATTCTGTTGACCCGTGGGAAGGTGTTAGGCACCCCGAATCCCGTGGTTCTAGCACGGTCGCTTAAATTGTTGTAATGGCTAAATATCTGATTTTTATACATGTTATGACTTGTGTGCTTTTATTAAGTTTAAACCGCTTTTATTATTATTTTTTTATAGAATTGCAACGTCGTGAAAATGCATCTCGAACCACGTCACAATCAATGCACCCGTGGTTGTTAATACGTTCCGACTCCGTTGAGATTTGGATTTGGGTCACATAAATGCGCACCCGAATTTAAGCATGTAATTTAATTAAAATCGCGTCTAAAGAGTCTAACGCGTTATTATCTTTGGGGAAAGCCGTGAAGTTCGCTAAATGGCCACTCCCGAAATCTAAGTAATTATTAACATCTATTGAGGGCCCCGCAGTTTGTGCGTCTTTGTTTGGCGAGGCTCGCCTCATTTATTTTAAGAATATCCTAAAGTGACTACATTTCTATTAAATTCGTTTCTAAAATAAAAGAGAAAAAATCCTAATTAGTTACAGGCTTAAAAAAAGGCGTAACATATTAAATGCTAGATTAAGACAAATGTTAACGGAAAGGAATATTACTAAAATTGAAATTATAAATAAACTACGGAATCGACAAATAATATGTTCAAAAGAAACTAATTATCCTATAACTAGATTAAACTCGCATTGTTAGATGACTTGAACCGTTGGAATTAATTATTTACGACTATTTGAAACTAGAATCAATCTTAATTACTAATGCATATTCGAAAGTTTATTAAATTCAAACGTTAACTCGTCTTGTTTGAACTCAAATCATGCCATAATGCCTAATTCACGAAATTAATTTAAATTCATGCTTTAACTAAATTTAGCTACATGTTCACGATTAACCTACTGTTGACAATATTAAAACCTTCAAGCTAGTGAACTAACCAGTTTTACCGAGCCGATTCACTAAAGACTAACTTATGTTATTTTCCTCTTACTCCAATTGTTAAACAGTTTGACAGTAATGAGCATGCTTAAACATATACTACCTAATAACCAAACTAAAACAGAGTATTATTTAATACATCACTACAAGATGCCTAGTTATGCAAAGCAACCGAAATTTACAGAATAATAATACATGAGATAACCTAAACACAATCAGTAAAAGAGACAAAGGAAAAAAAAGCTAAATTAAAACTTCAAAGTTCCATTCTTCATATGTATTCATGCTTTCACATTTCAGCTTACAATATCGATAAGGTTACGACCATGTACCTGGTATTGGAAGTAAAAGAAGAGGAAGATCAGTAGAAGCAGCAGTAGCGTAAATACACAACAACAACAGGTTCAGCAACAGCAAAACCAGTAACGACCAGTAGAATAACCCAATAACAGATTGAAAACCAGCAATACCAGAATGCAATCGCAGTCAAAGCAGAAGAGAGACGGATACAAGACGCAGTAGTTTACTGATTTTTGAATAACACTCAAGGAAAAGCAACCTGAAATTATTCAAGTAAAAGTTCAGCTTGTTTTTCTCTTTTTGCTCTCAAATTCTGATTTCTCAAAATTCAAGTCAACTCTCTCAACTTTCTCCTCTATCCTCCTCCTACACTGTGTAAAAATGACTCTATTTATAACCAAGACTCTTGTCTTGAACCACTAACCCGAAATATTCCCATAATTGCATGCCTTGCCCCCACTACTTAATGTTTTTCTTATGTAATTCCCTTGTTCCCCATGCCTGCATGTTTTGTCCCCCACTATATTAAACAAATACATTATTCCCACTTCATTATGTCTTGTCCCCCACTATATTAAAGAATGTATTAACCCCCCACTACCCCATGTCTTGCCCCCCACCATGTACTATTATAATATTATTAATGCCTAGTGGACGGAGCACTCAAAATTAAGGCTCGTTTCCTATTTTACCCCTAAAATAATTTGAAATTACCATAACACCCCCATCAGCTATATCCAAATCCTAATCAATTAACCGATTACGACAGCTATAACCAATTCCTAATCAAATTTCATCAACAAATTTAAGCTAGAAACTCAGATTATGTCAAATATCATCAAAACAAAGACTAAGGATTCTATAACAGTAACAAATTGAACAACATTTTTAACAACAAACATACTTTCAGATTCAATAACAGTAACAAATTGAAACACAACAAACAAGTAGATTCAAATCACTAGACCCAATAATCAATTGAACTTCAAATTAAATCTAACAACATTACAACCAAGATGAAGGATTCAAGTGATTAAACTAACACACTTCCGTATTTAAAACTAAACAAGAAAAATGAATAAAAACGAACTGAAGAAATAATCAAAAAATGACAAACAAACGAACAAGAAAAGAATCAAACATATACTGATTTCAGATCCGAGAATATCAAACAAAATACGGACAGAACTGAAACTTAAACCAACTAACCGGATCGGAACAACGACGAACTCGAACGGAAACAAATCTGCCCGGAAACTTTGAAACCAAAATAACTCGAATCTGCCCAGAAAATAACTCGACGAGTAGGAACGCAGCAGTGGCGGCGCTGGTTCGTTTGTTTTGACAAGAAGAAGAACGAAGCAGCAGTAGCAACGCTGCTCAACTGGACGGGCGATGGAGGCGACGATGCTCATTTGGACGTGACGATCGAGTTGTGGTCGTTCGTGGCTGAAGGCGAAGGACAACTGTGAAAACTGTGGGCTGTTTGAGGTGATGTGGCTGGAGCTCGAAGCAGTGGTAGCCATGGTCGTCGAGCAAGCAGTGGCAGCCATGGAAATGAGGCGAAGACGAAGCAGAAGATGAAGCAGCAGGGATGGCTGCTGGAGCTCGACGAAGCTGGTTGTGTTAGAGAGGTCAGGAGTCGTTTGGTCGTTCATAGCTTGAGCTTCGCGGCGAGGGGTCGTTTGGTCGTTTGGACGAAGCTGGACGAAGCAGCAGTAGCAACGCTGCGTTGTGGTCGACGACGAGGTTGGCTGTGTTGTGTATGTGTTGCTGTGCGTGTGTGTGTATGTGTGAGTATGCGGAGGCAGCCATGGTTGCTGCTCGTTGTCACACCTCCTTTTTGCGCGCCCGGCCCCGAAGGGTAAGATGCGCGGGTGGAGTTTTTCCAATTTAAGTGACAATATTCGAAATGGGATTATTTATTTAATTCAGAGTCGCCACTTGGGAAAGGTTTGGCTTTTGGTGTCCCAAGTCACCGGTTTATCTTGAATCCCAAATCGAGGAAATTTTCGACTTTTCCAAATGAAGTCTGCGAACCAGAAATTCTAAGTAAGGAATTTTGTTGACCCGAGGGAAGGTGTTAGGCACCCTCGAATCCCGTGGTTCTAGCACGGTCGCTTAAATTGTTATAATGGCTAAATATCTGATTTAAATACATGTTATGACTTACGTGCTTTTATTAAGTTTAAACCGCTTTTATTATTATCATTTATTTTTATAGAATTGCAACGTCGTGAAAATGCATCTCGAACCACGTCACAATCAATGCACCCGTAGTTGTTAACACATTTCGACTCCGTTGAGATTTGAATTTGGGTCACATAAATGCGCACCCGAATTTAAGAATGTAATTTAATTAAGTCGCGCCTAAAGAGTCTAACGCGTTATTATCTTTGGAGAAGGCCATGAAATTCGCTAAACGGCCTATCCTGAATTCTAAATAATTATTGTGGTTATTTATTGAGGACCCCGCAATTTTGCATTTTTATTTGGCGAGGCTCATCTCTATTTTAGAAAAAGGATATCCTAAAGTGGCTACATTTCTAATACATTTGTCTCTAGGAAGATAAAGGAGAAAAACACTAAACTTACTTGTTTAAGCAACTAATATGCTAAATCCCTACTATATATGATGAATCCAAATTTTTGCTTGATCGCCTAATTGGTTGTTTATGAGGTAAGAACTATCTCATGCCTCGCCTTTAAGGAGTGAATAAGTTTTGTTAATTTGCTAAGGGGATTGCAAGCAAACTAATAACGTACACTAAATTTGCATTAAGAAACGACCTTCCAGTTCGGATTGCAGGGCTAGCCCATTTGGCCTTGATAAATGAGATTAGTTGTTTATTAGGAAAAACCACTGTTGGCTGAATTCAGAAAAGTAGTCGCGTTATTTCAAAACGATGAATCTATATTGAAGCTCGTATCGAAACTATGTAGAAAACAAGTAGTCCAGTAGAAGGGTCAGCATACGTTATTACCTTGTTAATGTAACGCTGCAAGAGAATTAGTTTGGGGCACACCTTATCTTGGAGTCAAATAGAAACGAATGTAGCAAAATCGATGGTTCAGAGATATAGGCCAAAATACATACATGTGCTTGCTACGATTCTATGTTTATGGTATCATAACTGAAACAAAGCTAACGATTGCATGCTTTAAAACACATCTGATTTGTCAAGCCAATGCTATCTACTTGTTCATCTCAACTTAGAATACATGTTAAGTTATACAGAATGTTTGCAGTTTTGCAGTTAAACAAATACAGGCCCAACTAACATTCAACCTATTTTTAACACCAATGTTATAACATAAAACAGATGTTCATTTCTTTATTTCTGCTTCAACTTCAAACTTTCAACAATACATGGTTTCAGAGGTTGTGTACCTGGAAATATTTGACAATTGAAGAAGAGGGCAATCAGCAGAGTAACAATGACAACAAGTGCAGCAGCAGTAACAGCAGGTAACAAAATCCCAATGCAAGATGCAGTTATAGCCAATGGGAAGAGGTAACAAAAGGACAGCAACAAGCAGGGGAGTGGGCTCAGGACTCAAACGGTCTAACTCCAAAAGGAAACAAACCAATAAGGACCCAAACAGCAGAAACCTGACTGATACTTGAGAGGAAATCAACACTTGTTTGAAACAGGTCAAACAAACTGGGAATCGAACAATTAGCAGGAAGGAAAGACAGTTTATGTTTTCTGTATAGCCACCCTCTATATCCCTTTCTTTCCAAAATCCAAAATCAGTGTTCAGTTTTGAACTTATGCTTGAATTATCAAAAGAAACCTTTTCCAGTTCCCTCTACCTCCTTTCCTAACATCAGGTGGAATTCTTTTCCTCTCCTCCTATATTGTCTGTCTGTGTCTATTCCCTCTGTCTGTATCTCTATCAGCTCTCTCTTTTTCTCTTCTATCCTCATAGTGTGTGTATTCTTTCCTCTCTAATCTTCTTCCCCCTCTCTCAGATGTCCTCCAACCTCTTTATAAGCCTTAATACTACCCCTTTTAACAGCCTGTTTAGAATATCCCCATACCCCTCCCATGTGCCTTCCATTTTCAGTTCCAACTTTAGCTAATTAAGTATTAAACCCCATCAACATTCCCTGGTAGACTTATCCTTCCCATTTTATTAACTAAAAGCAAGCATGGGCAGCAGGATGTAGTCTGACAGCACATTGCTGTCAAACTATTTAATTCAAAAAGGGCCTTTATGCCCATGTTGTGCACATGCCCTCCAGTTCAGATTAACATTACAGCCTAACCTTAGATTTCTGAAATCAACTTAGCAATTATAAGTAACTGAACTTGGTTCTTAGTTGATTCAGGCAATGTTCAACAGAAGCAAATCGGTTTATTTTGTTCAGGCAGTTGAAACTAATTGACGACACATGTCGACTCGACTATATTAGCATTCACATACGCAATCGTAGCCAAAAATAAGACATTTAAACAGTATCGATACATGATTCGAATTATACTGACTAAGCAGAAATATACTCGAGGAGTCAACTAGTCAGTCAAAAATTGAAAATCAGCTACTTGCCCAACACTTACATACACACTATCAGAATAGGAGGGGGATTCAGACAAACACAAAGGTTCAGGTAAAGTGGACAAACAAATGTTGATAAAATTAAAGCAAACATGAACCGACTTTTAAAACAAATCACACGGACTAAAACAAGTAAAGGAAAGAAAGCAAACTCACCTTAAAACTCGAAAAACCAAAAGTTTGAACTCGGATTTGGACAGACTTTTCTTAAAGCTGAACGGACTTTAATCGAAGTGTTTCTCAGATGAGAAACACTTCGATTAAGGTCCATTAGACCTTAATTTCCTTGGTTCGAGCAAGACACGGACCAGTGACGAGGAATCACCCAGTTCCAAAACTCAGATCTGGGATTCATGCTTCCCTGATCAGATTCGGACCAAACCAAGTATGGTTTGGTCACGAGGGGGGTCTGGGGAGTGTCTGGTGTGAAGCTGGGGTTAAACGGTGTAGATCGAGTTTTGACTCGAATCTTCAAATGAAGATTCGAGGACCTAGAGGATGATTCGAACTAAATGGTTAACAGGTCTATGTTCAGGGTGGTGAGGGGATTTTATGGTGTTCAGGGCGAGGTCACCGGCGTTCATGCCGCCGGTTTTCATGGTGAAGAGTACAGGGGAGGCTCTAGGGTTTGTGGGTTCGGGTGAAGACGACGAGGCTGGGGTTCGGATAGGGGGGCAGGGTAAGATTATGAGCTTATATAGTTAGTGGGTAGGTTGATCTCAACCGTTAGATCAATCTAGATCTACGGTCTGGATCTGATGGCTTAAGTGGAACGGTGTCGTTTCGAGGGTAAAGGGTTTGGGTTGGTCCGGGTGGAAACGGATCGGGGCCATTAGTGGGTTATGGGAAATGTGATCTTGGCCGTTGATCAATCTAAGATCAACGGCCCAGATCAACCTGGATCAATACGACGTCGTTTGGACACCCTGGGTATTAGGTTGGACTGGACCGGGCAGGCCTGGTTTGTGCATTGTTTGTTTGGGCCAATTTTAACAAATTGGCCCAAGTCCGGAAGGGAAGGGCCTTTTTTTTTCTTTTTTTTTCTTTTATTATAAAATACAAGACTAAGTAAAATCAAATTAAAATAAACACCTAATACAATTATTTGCACACACATTAAAATAATTCAAAACAGGTAAAATTAAACAAAACAAAATTACGGACAAAGATGCCTGTTTATGCTTTTCTATTTAACAACCATGTTACGGTTCAGATTATGCATGACCCACACATTTTTTGTATTTTGTTTTAAATAAATAAATAAATAAAAACGGGCAAGAGTCACAAATAAATCAACAAAGTGCCGTACAGAAATCCAAAATTGTACAGCAATACATTTTTAATTCTTTTGGAGCGATTGTCGCGTAAAACAAAAATCACGTGCTCACAGCTGCCCCTCTTTGTTCGGAAACACGAAGAGTTTTCGTGCAAAGATAAAGTGAGCGTGTATGAGCGATTTTTGCCTATGGACTACTCCGTATGAAGCATGTTTTTGAAAGATCTGACCGAATCTTGCTTCAAAGATTTCCTACATATCCTGGGCTAAACAGGAATCAGGTCAATGTAGTTCGGGAAGTTTTGGTAGCTGGGACTACCATGGGATTGCAATGCTTGCTGCTACTGCTGTTGCTGTTGTCACTGCTGCGTCACTGACCGCCTTATTACAACCAAACGAAAATTGGAAACTGAACTAACTACTTATATGCATGTCAACTGCTAGTTACAAGATTCCTATCTATGATTCTTTTACGACTTGATCTTGGGTCTTAGCTGATTCTGCTTGTAGACTCCGATCTGAATCTTGATGCTTGCGAATTGCGGCGATTTGTTTAATCTCCGAGATACTGAGTGAGACGCGATTGGCAGGGTTCAGAATCTCAATCAAATGTTGGAGTCAATCTGCCTTCCATTTACTCCGATGTCTGGGGACATCTTCTCTTTCTTTTTTTTTCTTCTTTTTCTTCGTTGATTCCGAACCGGGACTCATCTCATGGGTCATTTCGATCCATGTGGCTCGAGGTTAGACCTGCGGGAGAAAACAAACAAACGAACGGAATTTTCTGCCCCAGTTCCACTAGGAAAATTTCGTTAATTATTCGCCAGGAAGTTCATAAAATTGATGAAAGAGGATATGCATGCTCAGTTCAGGGTTGGAGCCCTAATACCGACTAGCTGGGGAAAGGTTCAGTTTAGGGTTTAAAACCCTAACACCGAACGAAGGAAAAATTCAGTTTAGGGTTTAAAACCCTAATGCTGATTGAAGGAAAAGTTCAGTTTAGGGTTTAAAACCCTAATGCTGACTAAAGGAAAAATTCAGTTTAGGGTTTAAAACCCTAATGCTGATTGTATGGAAAAAAAACTCAGCTTAGGGTTTAAAACCCTAATGCTGGCTGGAAGGAAAAAGTTCAGTTTAGGGTTTAAAACCCTAATGCTGACTAAAAGGAAAAGTTCAGTTTAGGGTATAAAACCCTAATGCTGACTAAAAGGAAAATTCAGTTTAGGGTTTAAAACCCTAATGCTGATTGCATGGAAAAGCTCAGTTTAGGGTTTAAAACC
This sequence comes from Nicotiana sylvestris, assembly GCF_000393655.2. Classification (NCBI taxonomy): domain Eukaryota; kingdom Viridiplantae; phylum Streptophyta; class Magnoliopsida; order Solanales; family Solanaceae; genus Nicotiana; species Nicotiana sylvestris. The sequence goes on from NC_091061.1 coordinate 98,529,581, forward strand.
CTAATGCTGGCTGAAAAGAAAAAGTTCAGTTTAGGGTTTAAAACCCCAATGCTGGCTGAAAGGAAAAAGTTCAGTTTAGGGTTTAAAACCCTAATGCTGACTAAAAGGAAAATTCAGTTTAGGGTTTAAAACCCTAATGCTGATTGCATGGAAAAGCTCAGTTTAGGGTTTAAAACCCCAATGCTGGCTGAAAGGAAAAAGTTCAGTTTAGGGTTTGAAACCCTAATGCTGACTAAAAGGAAAATTCAGTTTAGGGTTTAAAACCCTAATGCTGATTGCATGGAAAAGCTCAGTTTAGGGTTTAAAACCCCAATGCTGGCTGAAAGGAAAAAGTTCAGTTTAGGGTTTGAAACCCTAATACTGACTAAAAGGAAAATTCAGTTTAGGGTTTAAAACCCTAATGCTGATTGCATGGAAAAGCTCAGTTTAGGGTTTAAAATCCCTAATGCTGGCTGAAAGGAAAAAGTTCAGTTTAGGATTTAAAACCCTAATGCTGACTAAAAGGAAAATTCAGTTTAGGGTTTAAAACCCTAATGCTGATTGCATGGAAAAGCTCAGTTTAGGGTTTAAAACCCCAATGCTGGCTGAAAGGAAAAAGTTCAGCTTAGGGTTTAAAACCCTAATGCTGACTGAATGGAAAAAGTTCAGCTTAGGGTTTAAAACCCTAATGCTGACCAAAAGGAAAATTCAGTTTAGGGTTTAAAACCCTAATGCTGATAACATGGAAAAGCTCAGTTTAGGGTTTAAAACCCTAATGCTGGCTGAAAGGAAAAAGTTCAGTTTAGGGTTTAAAACCCTAATGCTGACTAAAAGGAAAAAGTTCAGTTTAGGGTTTAAAACCCTAATGCTGACTAAAAGGAAAATTCAGTTTAGGGTTTAAAACCCTAATGCTGATTGCATGGAAAAGCTCAGTTTAGGGTTTAAAACCCTAATGCTGGCTGAATGGAAAAAAGTTTAGTTTAGGGTTTAAAACCCTAATGCTGACTAAAGGAAAAATTAAGTTTAGGGTTTAAAACCCTAATGCTGATTGCATGGAAAAGCTCAGTTTAGGGTTTAAAACCCTAATGCTAGCTGAATGGAAAAAAGTTCAGTTTAGGGTTTAAAACCCTAATGCTGACTAAAGGAAAAATTCAGTTTAGGGTTTAAAACCCTAATGCTGATTGCATGGAAAAGCTCAGTTTAGGGTTTAAAACCCTAATGCTGGCTGAATGGAAAAAAGTTTAGTTTAGGGTTTAAAACCCTAATGCTGACTAAAGGAAAAATTCAGTTTAGGGTTTAAAACCCTAATGCTGATTGCATGGAAAAGCTCAGTTTAGGGTTTAAAACCCTAATGCTGGCTGAATGGAAAAAAAGTTCAGTTTAGGGTTTAAAACCCTAATGCTGACTAAAGGAAAAATTCAGTTTAGGGTTTAAAACCCTAATGCTGACTAAAAGGAAAATTCAGTTTAGGGTTTAAAACCATAATGCTGACTAAAAGGAAAAAGTTCAGTTTAGGGTTTAAAACCCTAATGCTGACTAAAAGGAAAATTCAGTTTATGGTTTAAAACCCTAATGCTGATTGCATGAAAAAAGCTCAGTTTAGGGTTTAAAACCCTATTGCTGGTTGAACGGAAAAATTCAGTTTAGGGTTTAAAACCCTAATGCTGACTAAAGGAAAAAGTTCAGTTTAGGGTTTAAAACCCTAATGCTGACTGGAAGAAAAAGCTCGGTTTAGGGTTTAAAACCCTAATGCTGGCTAAAGGAAAAAGTTCAGTTTAGGGTTTAAAACCCTAATGCTGACTGGCTGGGGACAAAATTCGAGAACAACCACTGACTTCTTTTTTTGAATTTTCTTACTTTAGTACGAGAAATAAAAGGGAGTTTCGTGGAAACTTACCTTTCGATTGAATTCCTTATTGCACAAATGTTTCTTGTATCCATGTACCTTCTTCTTTGGGCGACACCTGCTTCTTGCACGGTTGTCTTGGATTACACCTGTTTCGACCTTTCAAACAAAGAATCATTTGTTAGTTCGGAAATGACGGTCGGTTCGGTGACCTTGATCGTTCCCAGTTGCTTTCTTGCGTCTTTATTTCTGTTGTGAAGTTCCGCCATTGATTTGAATCGAATGGCGAAACCCTTCTAGACTGTTCAGGCTTGTATTTCCAGATTCTGCGATGATTCACCTCGTGAGGCCTCTTTTTTTGTCCCGTTTTGATTGGAGGTTCTCAACGGGGATTTTATTGGAGGTGTTCTGTGGGAATTTGTACAAAAGGAAGCTCTGTTGGGGGAATATTTACAAAGTGGATTCTTTGTGCGGATTCTGTACAATGGGGTATGCTAGGTTTTTTGTTTCAAAACGAGTTTCCCAGGGTTTGTTGGGGTAAGCTTGTTGGGGAATATTTACAAAAGGACTCGCTGGGGGTGTGCTGAGGAAATTCCAACGGTTTTTCTCTTTTTTTTTCATGCTGGGGAGACTTTGTGGGAGATTGTACGAAAGGAGAAACTCTGTGGGGATTTGTACAGGGGGAGACTCTGTGGGGATTTGTCCGAAGGCGGACTTGCTGGGGAAGATTTCAAGATTTCTCTTTACTTTAAAAACACCATCAAACGTCATGATTCATCAGGCTTGGGCGATCGTACCAACGAAAAGAGGCGCTTTCCTTCATGAGACGGGATTCCGTGCAAACAGACCTGCCACTTGCCCTTTCCGGTGTGTCATGAACTTAAGGTTAAAACACAAAAGGGATTTGAAGAGAAGCAAAGAAAGGAGAACATAAGTTCAGGAAGGGAGTGTCCCTTTTGGGACGAAAAAAACTTATCTGAGGAAGATAACGCTGGCTTTAAACGACATGACATGCTCTTTGGACTGGACGTCTGACCTTCCATGAACTTGCATTTTCCTGAACCAGAACAGATCTGTGATTCCAAACCGGTGGAACTTTGCCGAGACCTCCTTGGGGTGGAGTCATTCCTTTTCGGCCAACAGCGCCCTTTGCGGGTTTTCGCTGGCTGACCTCTCTTATTTCTCTTCCTGTCATCGCTTGATAGCACTCTTTGTGAGTTTTTACTAAACAAGCTCTCTCATTTTGGTTTCTCTACTCCCGTCGCCTCGTGGTGCCCGAAGGTTTTCACCGCCGAGACTCTCTCATTTTATTTCTCTCAATTCAGAGTGTGCCGGTTTCCATTTGTGGTGCTTATTGGTTTCCCACTATCTTTGGTAATTGATTTGAAGGCTTGTACTTGGTAAGGAGAAGTAGATGATACTAACTTCTAAACTGCTCGACGTGCCCCGGTTTCAATTTCAGGGTGAATGGAATTTTATTGTTGGTGTGACTGAACCTCAGGGAGAGGCTGCCTACGTATCCTTTCGGAATCAAGTCAAACGTAGTTCAGGCCTCAATGTTTTTTTTTTGTAGAGAGGATTGGGTAGTGTTTGGGAGTAGTGGGGGATAAAACCTTCGCCATTTTCAAATGTGTCAGGACTACTGGAGTATGATCTAGACGTAGTATCTCTTGACTGCATCTGCATTTACTGCTGTGTCGGGGTCATTTCCTTCGATATCACCTAAATACAACGCTCCTCTCGGCAATATCTTCCTTACGATGTATGGGCCTTTCCAATTTGGGGCAAACTTTCCTTTTGCTTCTTCATGATGTGGCAGAATACGCCTTAGTACCAGCTGACCTACTTCGAAATTCCGGGGTCGGACTTTTTTGTTGTAAGCACGGGCCATCCTTCGTTGGTATAACTGTCCGTGACAAACTGCGGCCATTCGCTTTTCATCAATCAACGTCAATTGCTCCAGTCGAGTCTTAACCCACTCGCTGTCTTCGATTTCTGCTTCGACAATGATTCGAAGCGAAGGAATTTCTACCTCTGCCGGTATTACAGCCTCGGTCCCATAAACCAAAAGGTAAGGAGTCGCTCCCACCGATGTGCGTACCGTAGTGCGGTACCCCAATAATGCAAAAGGTAACTGCTCATGCCACTGTCGGGAACTTTGGATTGTTTTCCTCAAAATCTTCTTGATGTTTTTATTTGCAGCTTCCACAGCACCATTGGCTTTCGGCCGATAAGGAGTAGAATTCCTATGGGTTATCTTGAACTGCTCGCATACATCTCCCATCAAGTGACTGTTCAAGTTTGCTGCATTATCTGTAATGATAGTCACAGGAATACCGAAATGACAGATAAGATTTGAGTGCACAAAATCTACTACAACTTTCTTAGTGACCGACTTGAGAGTGACAGCTTCTACCCATTTTGTGAAGTAATCGATGGCAACCAGTATAAACCTGTGTCCATTCGAAGCCTTCGGTTCGATTGGTCCAATGACGTCCATGCCCCATGCGACAAATGGCCAAGGTGCGGACATGGGATGCAACTCCGTGGGAGGTGCATGAATCAAATCACCGTGCACCTGACACTGATGACACTTCCGGACAAAGCTAAAGCAATCTTTTTCCATGGTCATCCAGTAATAACCTGCTCGGAGGATTTTCTTCGCTAAGACATACCCGTTCATGTGAGGTCCGCACACACCTGCGTGTACTTCGTGCATGATCTTTCTCGATTCCTCGATATCGACACATCTTAGGAGATTGAGGTCCGGGGTCCTCTTATATAACAATTCACCGCTTAGAAAGAAACCACTTGCATGTCGCCTAATGGTCCTCTTCTGATCTCCAGTAGCATGCTCTGGGTATTCTTGTGTCTTCAGGAATTTCTTGATGTCATGGTACCAAGGCTGCGTATTTGATCCCGCCTCGATTACACTGCAGTAACCGTGTCTTTCCTTGATTTGGATTTCCAAAGGATCGACGTGGGCGTTGCCCGGGTAGGGTAGCATTGAAGCCAAAGTAGCAAGTGCATCTGCCAGTTCATTGTGGCACCTCGGAATATACCTGAACTCTATTGATGTAAAGCGCTTGCTGAGGTCCTCCACATGATGTCGGTAAGGGATAAGTTTGACATCTCGAGTTTCCCATTCGCCTTGAGCTTGCCGGATGATCAGGTCAGAATCTCCCATAATCAGTAAGTCTTCGACATCCTGATCGATTGCCATATGCATGCCCATAATGTAGGCTTCATACTCAGCTGTATTATTTGTGCAAAAGAAACGCAGTCTAGCTGTGGCGGGGTAATGCTGACCGGAAGGTGATATCAATATTGCCCCAATCCCTACACCCTTGGCGTTCACGGCTTCGTCAAAGAATATCTTCCAAACATGAGCTTCCTACGAGATCACTTCTATGGTGTTTACTTCTTCATCTGGAAAGTAGGTATCCAATGGCTGGTATTCTTCATCGACCGGATTTTCGGCCAAATGATCTGCTAACGCCTGGGCTTTCATTGCCGTGCGAGTGACATAAACTATGTCGAATTCCGTAAGCAAGATTTGCCATTTAGCCAGTCTCCCAGTAGGCATTGGTTTCTGAAATATATACTTCAAAGGATCCAACCTGCTTATGAGGAATGTAGTGTGGGCTTGGAGATAATGTCTCAGCTTTTGAGCAACCCATGTGAGAGCGCAACATGTCCTTTCCAGCAGAGTGTATTTGGCCTCGTAGCCGGTGAATTTCTTGCTCAAGTAGTAGATTGCTTGCTCCTTCTTTCCGGTTACGTCGTGTTGTCCGAGGACGCAACCGAAAGAGTTCTCCAAGACTGTCAGATACAAGAAAAGTGGCCTCCCTGGTTCTGGAGGGACCAAGACTGGGGGATTCGAAAGGTATTCTTTGACTTTATCAAAGGCTTCTTGACACTCAGTTGTCCATTTGATCGCCGCATCTTTCCTTAACAGCTTGAATATGGGCTCACACGTGCTTGTCAGCTGGGCAATAAACGGACTGATGTAGTTCAGCCTGCCCAAAAGACTCATCACGTCTTTCTTTGTTCTTGGGGGAGGCAGATCTCTGATGGATTTTATCTTAGTTGGATCTAGCTTGATACCTCTCCTGCTTACGATGAAGCCCAAAAGTTTGCCCGACGGAACTCCGAAAGCGCATTTGGCTGGGTTTAGCTTCAAGTCATACTTCCTTAGCCTCTCGAAGAATTTCCTCAAGTCTTGGATGTGATTATCCTGCGTCCTGGACTTGACTATCACGTCATCCACGTACACCTCTATTTCCTGGTGCATCATGTCATGGAAAATGGCAGTCATGGCCCTCATGTAAGTAGCCCCAGCATTCTTCAGACCAAATGGCATGACTCGGTAACAGTAGGTGCCCCAAGGCGTGGTGAAGGCAGTTTTCTCGGCGTCTTTTTCATCCATCAGTACCTGATGATACCCAACATAACAATCTACAAAAGGCTGTATCTCGTACTTGGCACAATTATCAACGAGGATGTGGATGTTGGGCAACGGGAAATTATCTTTAGGACTTGCTCTGTTCAGATCTCGGTAATCTACACATACCCGAGTTTTCCCGTCCTTTTTTGGTACTGGAACCACATTCGCCAACCATGTTGTATATTGGACTACCCGGATCACTCCTGTTTTCAGTTGTTTGGTGATCTCCTCTTTAATCTTGTCACTGACCTCAGTTTTGAACTTTCGTTGCTTTTGTTGAACTGGAGGACAATCAGGATGAATTGGCAATTTATGAACCACTAGATCAACACCTAGTCCCGGCATGTCATCATATGACCAAGCAAACACGTCTTTGAATTCAAGAAGAAGTTGAATTATCGCCTCTCGCGTTTTCTTGTCCGTGTGAATGCTTATCTTGGTCTCCCGGATTTCTTCCGGGGTTCCTAAATTTACCGGTTCAGTGTCATTCAGATTCGGCTTAGGTTTATTCTCGAAATATTCCAACTCTCGGTTTATCTCCCTAAAAGCCTCTTCCGCATCATATTCTGGTTCTGGGTTCATTAATTCGCAGTTAAGTAACTCATTGTGATTTGGGCGTGAAGTCCGCAAGCATGTCATATTTAAAGCCGCATTATTAGGACTGAAAAGGAAGATAAAAGGAAAACTAATAAAAATCAGAACAAAAGAAAGAATAGGAAAGCAATGATGATTTTTTTTATATATATTTTCTTTGGAAAGTTGGAAAACAACAATGTTTACGACTAGGAATTCAAAGCAACAATTGAAAAGAAGAAAACGTTCAAGTTATGTCCTGGGATAACTTGTGACACAGGAAATATGGCAGGACATGTCTACCCGGACTTCCGTCTAGTCGGGAATGGCGTGGCCTCCCAGTTTTGGAGTTGGGCGCTCGGCCCCATGTACAACATCTCAGCAGTGCTCGTTCCTTCACCTGGTTGAACTATGTGGATCTCGTAGAGCATTTCCCTCATTGCCCCACATATCTCCTCGATTTCCTCAGCTGTGAAGACCTCATCATCTTCTTCAACGTACCTTGGCCTGATGAAAGTTGCATATAAATCCGGCAGTGGTTGAGGTAACTTCCAACCCTCATTTCTCCTTTTCTTTGCCCATTCTTCGTCTGCTGGAGTAGGTTTGAAGCCTAGTCCAAAAGGTTTCTTGATGACTGGCAAAGTAATGGGTTCTGTTATTCCCTGAAGGGTTCGTCCAAGTCCCTTTCCCTGGCCTAAATCCGTGCCGGATCATCTCTTTGGCCACCATAACCGAGGCGTTAGACAAGAAAGGCTGGGGGCAGGGTATTCCCTCTTCGTGCTGCTCTGCCAGTACAATCTCGAAAGCTTGATAGACCGTATGTTCACTTCCTTCTCTCGGTTCAAGGTACGGGATGGATGGGTCCCGATAAATGGCATGCTCATCTTCCCCATGGACCACGATCTCTCGGTCTTCGTACTCGAACTTCACCATCTGGTGAAGAGTGGAAGGCACGGCTCCTGCCGCATGGATCCAAGGTCTGCCAAGGAGGAAATTGTAGGATGTGTCCATGTAGATCACCTGGAAGGTTACTCGAAATTCGACTGGTCCTATGACCAACAACAGGTCTATTTCTCCCATGGTATCTCTCTTGATGCCGTCGAAAGCTCTTACGCAGACATTGTTGGGTCGGATTCTTCCTGGTCCCAATTTCCATCCTTTGTAGCGTGGAGAGCGGGCAAATGTCAACACCTGATCCCCCATCCAACATTACCCGCTTGACATAGTAGTCCTCGCATTTAACTGTTAAATGCAAGGCCTTGTTGTGTGCTGCTCCTTCCAGGGGTAAATCGTTTTTGCTGAAAGAGATTTGGTTGACGGCGAAGAATCTTTCTGTCATCCGCTCTAGTTGTTCCACCGAGGTTTCAACTGGTACATATGCTTCATTCAGGGTTTTCAATAGGATCTTTTGATGCTCAGTTGACCTCATCAATAATGACAGCATGGATACTTGCTCAGGGCACTTGCGCAGCTGATCTATCACTTCGTGATCCGGCATTTTCATTTGTTGGAAGAACACCTCCGCTTCTTCAACACTCACGGGCTTCTTTGGAGGGAAGCGCCTTTGTGTGGCGTTGTTCAGTTCTTGGGTATTTGAATACCTTCCAATGAAAGTATTTTCTGGAAGTTCTCCCATGACCTCTTTACCTTTGTACATTACCAAAGTCTTTTGATAATTCCACGGCACTGTGGACGGGTTGGTCATTGGCTTTTGTGGCACGCGTCCGATAACCACTGGCTCATTCAGCCGAGGTGGTTGAATCGTCCCCCGGACCACATAGGCCCCTTTCGGCACGTACATAGGTTTTGTCTTTTTGATCCCGAAGTTCTGCGTCTTCTCGGCTTGGCCTCGTGGTATGTAAAGAACTCCACCCTTTGCTGGTACCACTTTCTTCTCCACCTTCTTTTCAGGCTTGCTCTTTACAGCCTTGGCCTCCTCCCCCTTTTCTGGTTTCTGGTCTATTTCAAGCCTCTTCCCCGTGTCGACAATGGCAATTATGGCTTTCAAAGCAAGGTCGAACTCTTTGTCTTCGCAAATCATTCCGATCAGCGGCCCATTATTATCAGCGGGCAATGGATTGTTAGTCACATTTGGGATCTCTTCGTCCCTTAGCACTATTTTCCCCTGCTCTATCAAATTTTCGACCACTCTTTTCAATGACCAGCTGTCATTTGTATCATGTCCCTCGGCTCCTGAATGATAGGCGCATCTGACTCCGGCTTTGTAAGAAGGCGATGTTGGGTTTTGCCTCGTTTGGGGAATTGGTTGCAAGAAACCCAATTGGACTAGCTTAGGGAACAAAGTAGAGTATTGTTCACCAATGGGCGTGAAAGTCCGCCGTCGAGGTGGCTCCTGGGGGCGGTAGTTATTCTGCGGGGGTTGTGGGTTATAGTGGTTGCGGTAAGGAGGCTGATTTCTGGGAGGTGGAGCTAGGCCTCGGTTGGCTTGTTGTGGTGGATGGTTATAAGGTTGGGCATTCATGACCATATAAGGCTGATGAGCATATGCCAAATTTGAGTGGGGGTAATAGTGTTGTGGGGCTCTTTCCGGAAAATGGGGCCTGGGATGACGATACTCCCTTGCTTCAGAGGCTGCCATAGTCGTTTCTTCCTTCTTCTTCCCCCTTGTCGTTCCTCCAGACCCGCTTTGGATGGCTTGGGAAGTTGCCCTTATGGCTGCTTGACTCAGAATCCTACCCGTTTTCAACCCATTTTCCACCATCTCTCCAATCTTGATCGCTTTCGCGAATGGCTTACCCATGACCGACATCATGTTTTGGAAATAGTCAGACTCTTGAGCCTGGAGAAAGGTAGTGACCATTTCCACTTCATCCATGGGAGGCTTCACTCTCGACGCCTGTTCACGCCACTTAATAGCATACTCTCTAAAGCTTTCCGAAGGCTTCTTCTTCAAATTCGACAGAGAGTTTCGGTCTGGCGCAATGTCGATGTTATACTGGAATTGTTTTACAAAATCTCTGGCGAGATCATCCCATATATGCCATCGGGACATTTCCTGATCCATATACCATTCCGAAGCTATCCCTACTAGACTTTCCCCAAAATATGCCATTAGCAGTTCTTCTTTTCCGCCGGCTCCCCGCAATTGGTTGCAGTATTTCTTAAGATGTGCAATGGGGTCACCGTGCCCATCGTATTTCTCGAACTTG